>NC_084734.1:64701936-64766936 GCF_033978785.1 Entelurus aequoreus | reverse complement strand
AACAATCTTTGGGGGAGAGATATTAGGACATTGCGGGAGGCAGACGATCCTAGCCTGTCTAGAGAGGGACCTTTTAGGCCTCGTCCACATGGGGACGCTCGATGGGCTGAAAATATGTTGTGTCCACACAAGTGTCAGATCAATAAGTACTTTACACTGGAGATGCGCCGCAGGACTGCTTCTGAAATGCCCATAAAAAGTGGCGCATAATGATATGAATAATATCATTGCATAATGAGGGCGTCTGCACCACTTGCGCGTGGTATTTGGATCTTAGGCCCGGTCTACATTAAGCCGGATAACTCCTTAAAGGCCTACTGAAATGATTTTTTTTTATTTAAACGGGAATAGCAGATCCATTCTATGTGTCATACTTGATCATTTTGCGATATTGCCATATTTTTGCTGAAAGGATTTAGTAGAGAAAATCGACGATAAAGTTCGCAACTTTTGCTCGCTGATAAAAAAAAGCCTTGCCTGTACCGGAAGTAGCGTGACGTCACAGGAGCTAGTATTCCTCACAATTCCCCATTGTTTACAATGGAGCGAGAGAGATTCGGACCGAGAAAGTGATGATTACCCCATTAATTTGAGCGAGGATGAAAGATTCGTAGATGAGGAACGTTACAGTGAAGGACTTGAGAGGCAGCGATGGACGTATCTTTTTTCGCTCTGACCGTAACTTAGGTACAAGCTGGCTCATTGGATTCCACACTCTCCTTTTTCTATTGTAGATCACAGATTTGTATTTTAAACCACCTCGGATACTATATCCTCTTGAAAATGAGAGTCGAGAACGCGAAATGGACATTCAGTGCCTTTTATCTCCACGACAATACATCGGCGAAATGCTTTAGCTACGAGCTAACGTGATAGCATCTTGCTTTAACTGCATATAGAAACAAAAGAAATAAACCCCTGACTGGACGTATAGATAGAAAATCAACAATACTATTAAACCGTGGACATGTAAATACACGGTTAATGCTTTCCAGGCTGGCGAAGGTTAACAATGCTGTGCTAACGACGCCATTGAAGCTAACTTAGCAACCGGACTGCACAGAGCTATGCTAAAAACATTAGCTCTCCACCTACGCCAGCCAGCCCTCATTTGCTCATCAACACCCGTGCTCACCTGCGTTCCAGCGATCGGCAGAAGGACGAAGGACTTCACCCGATGCGTTTGGCGGCCCGGAGACGTAGGAAGTCAAGGTGAAGTCGGCGGCTAGCGCGGCTAGCGCTCCAACCAAGTCCTCCTGGTTGTGTTGCTGTAGTCCGCTGCTAATACACTGATCACACTTCATTGTTCATTAAAAAAATTGCAAAAGATGTCCAGAATACTGTGGAATTATGAAATGAAAACAGAGCTTTTTGTATAGGATTCTACGGGGTACCATAACTTCCGTTACTCGGACTTCGTCACGCGCATACGTCATCATACCGCGATGTTTCAGCCGGATATTTCCCGGGAATTTTAAAATGTCACTTTATAAGTTAACCCGGCCGTATTGGCATGTGTTGCAATGTTAAGATTTCATCATTGATATATAAACTATCAGACTGCGTGGTCGGTAGTAGTGGCTTTCAGTAGGCCTTTAAACGAATAATTGTTTAGTCTAAGCACCGTTTCAGCCACACTAAACCATCGATTAAGGTTCCCCTCCCTGGATATTTTTTTTACACGGGTAAGTGCGGCGTGTATTTCTTCAATCTCCGGCTCTTAGCTTTGTATGGACTCATCGATCGTTAACAAGTTAGAGTTCGGAGAGGAAGTGACGCCAGAAAGACTGCGCCCCACACAGGAAGTAACGTCAGAAACAACGCGCCACAGCCAGCTTCATAACAGACGCTTGTGGAAATCACATGAATACCTTAAGAGTAGGAAACGCGCGATTGCAGCTATTTGGGATACAACACATCTCAGACGGCAACATAGCAATGTTGAGCGAAGGTTTTGGATAAGGCCTGGAAGAACGGCAGCCTTTGTCAACGAGTGTGTTGTGCCAGAGGAACGGCAAGAGAAGTTTCGAATGTCCAGGTCAGCTGTGATTCTACTTAGCAAAAAACTTCATCCATTTGTCAAAGGAGAGACAAAGAGAATGCGGGCTCCTGTGGACGAGGGAAGACAACGGAAAACAGCGAATGCATTTGGACTGGCAAAGCAGACTATCAGTTATTGTCCGCCATGTATGTCGAGCGATTACTCAACGTCTAGTGTTGTACTCCATAACTATTGTGAAGCCATGAAGTGGTTGCGGCCGTCAAGTACGACCGCCAATTTCAGCCTACAAGCACAGTGTCTTGACCAGATATCCAGATCCCGAGATTGATTGTTGTAAAATGTTCTTTATCACATTGTTGACTTTCACACGTCCATTAAAGATATGATTCATGTATGATGGCTCAGGTGTGATTCACTACAATAGGGGCAGTCTAACAGCTGCTGATGGTGAGGCAAGCAAGGTTTACTGTTAAGAGAAATGTGGCAATAGGCTACATTGAAACTTCCAGGTCAGAGGTGACTATGACAAACATCCCAGAACAAGCTAGTCAGGTTACTTCTAGACCTCCACCCCAGATCACACCTCACTCCAACCCACTTCTCCAAAGTGGGCTGGCTCAGGGTGGAGGAAAGAGTAAAACAACTTGCACTGAGCCTAGTCTATAAAAATCCGCTAAACCTCCCTGATACCGAAGTACATGTCAAACTACTCCAATAACGTAAATGACCGCCATAACCACAACACCAGGGGGAGTTCCACAAACCACGTTAAACCCAGATTCCGATCTAATAAAGGTCTTAACTCATTCTCTTTTTATGCCACATCAATGTAGAATGCACTCAGAATGTAGAATGCACAGGTGTAAAAGAAAGGGCATCTCTATCCTCCTTCAAAACCGCACTGAAACAACACCTCCAGGCAACTTCAACCCTTGACTAACACCCTCCCCCCTCCAAATCCCACCGCCCCGGATTGTAAATAACCAAATGTAAATAATCAAATGTATTTCTAATGTATATACTTGTTCTTATGCTATCTAAACTCACTATGTTCTCTGCTCACTGTACATATCCTACCAAGTCAGACCTACACTGTTTCAATGTCCATTTCTCTGATGATGCAATTGTTGATGACTGAAGTGCTGATATCAACCAAACCCTCCTCATACCACCCCCCGGATTGTAAATAATGTAAATAATTCAATGTATATACTCTGATGATTAACTTGTGTGATGACTGTATTATGATAGTATATATTTGTACTATGAATTGATTTACGTGGACCCCGACTTAAACAAGTTGAAGAACTTAGTCGGGTGTTACCATTTAGTGGTCAATTGTACGGAACTGTGCAATCTACTAATAAAAGTTTCAATCAATCACTCAATCAATCAATGTGCGCATTTTTTTCGCGCATGCGTACTAGGTCGCGTTGCGCCGGTGGACGGAGGGGGTGTTAAACAGTGGCATTGTGTGTGTGTGTGGACAAGGATAAGGTTAGGTGGGATATACACTACCGTTCAAAAGTTTGGGGTCACCCAAACAATTTTGTGGAATAGCCTTCATTTCTAAGAACAAGAATAGTGTCAGAGTTTGTTGGTGACGAACCCCAAGATGCAGAAATGATGGCAGGCATAGTGCGAGAAAACATGATTTAATTAAACACTATAGCAAAAAACAAACAAAAGGGTACAAACAAAAGGCGCGCACAAGGCGGAGAACAAACTAGGCTATAAACTAAAATAGCACAAAGGCTAACTGTGGACAAGAAACAAAAACACTTACTGTGACACGAAGGAACTATGACTAGAGCGGAGTGAACAAAAGTAGACAGAGCTACAACGAAGTATAGTGACAGGTAGTAGTGACATTGACAGGTAGACACTACAATAATCCAGCAGTGACTGGAGGGCAGGACAGGTTTAAATAGGCAGCTGGCTGACTGGCACCAGGTGTGGCCACGTGCCAATCAGCCACAGCTGAGGGGACAAAGCACTCAGGGAGACAATCAGGAAATGAAGACAAAAATAAAAGCACTGACAGGAAACTAAGAACAGGAAACCAAGACAAACGCAGAGGAAAACTAAAACTTGACCAAACTGTCAGGGACAACCCTGACAAATAGACTGTCGAGTTTCAGATGAAAGTTCTCTTTTTCTGGCCGTTTTTAACGTTTAATTGACCCCACAAATGTGATGCTCCAGAAACTCAATCTGCTCAAAGGAAGGTCCGTTTTGTAGCTTCTGTAACGAGCTAAACTGTTTTCAGATGTGTGAACATGATTGCACAAGGGTTTTCTAATCATCAATTAGCCTTCTGAGCCAATGAGCAAACACATTGTACCATTAGAACACTGGAGTGATAGTTGCTGGAAATGGGCCTCTATACACCTATGTAGATATTGCACCAAAAACCAGACATTTGCAGCTAGAATAGTCATTTACCACATTAGCAATGTATAGAGTGTATTTCTTTAAAGTTAAGACTAGTTTAAAGTTATCTTCATTGAAAAGTACAGTGCTTTTCCTTCAAAAATAAGGACATTTCAATGTGACCTCAAACTTTTGAACGGTAGTGTAGTCTGGATAACCTTAGTGTAGAAGGGGCTTTAGTGGTCCTTCGTGTCCTGAATTTGGACAAAGACAGTGAAAGACCGTCAATCAGCAGCCACTTCGGACAACAAACACAACAACAACAACTCTATGGTGAATACCCCTACATCTAAATGTAGAACTGAATAAGCCTTTTGAGTGAAAGTTAAAACGTTTTCAACAAGATTCCATTCAACCTTTTTTTGGGTTTCCTTTTTTCCTACTTCCTTGTCTTTCTTTCCGTCTCACCCCATCGGTGACCCGCAGCAACCCCCCGTCTAATGACCGCCACAGTTTGACACCCATTAAAGGCGGTCAATTAACCAGACGGCCCCGAGTCACTTTCATTAGCCGACTTGTAAAAGCTTTATTTCAAACAGACAAGACTTGGGTGTACCTTGAGTGCTTGGAGGTCTGCTTCGGTTTTACTACCCAGGAGTAGGACAGCCTCGGAGAGTAATTAGTTTTGTTTGTTATTTGTTTTGTTGAACTGGATTGTGCTGCTGTTTTAGAGAAACAAACTTAAACGGTGGAAAAAAAAAAAAAAAGTAAAGCGAGTGAAATTGCTGAACGGAGCTCGGAAAATGAGATCTCATGAGAGCGAAGATGAAAAACAGAGCCATCTGCGCCGAGGGTTGGCTCTCTGAAGACAATCTGCTCTCCTTTCAATCCTTTGTATCACTCCTATACAAGTAAATTATGACTTTATTTTTTTTTGCATTCTAGTGCACGAATGTTTTTCCCATCGTGGATGCTGGTGTGCTGCTGCTGCTGCTACATATCTGCTTTGAGGTGGAACAAAAAAAAAAAACCTCAGTCCTGAGGCCTCTAAAGTCATCAGCCTGTGAAGGTTAAGTTGGATTCATAGAGAGACAAGGCAGATTGGCACGGAAATGGAATCTGCTGTCTCCGTGCCAA
This sequence comes from Entelurus aequoreus, assembly GCF_033978785.1. NCBI lineage: Eukaryota > Metazoa > Chordata > Actinopteri > Syngnathiformes > Syngnathidae > Entelurus > Entelurus aequoreus. The sequence continues at coordinate 64,761,424 of NC_084734.1, read as the reverse complement.
ACGTCCAGACCGACTGGCTGCCCTCGTCCCGTTCCAAGTTCATCGTCTCATCACGCCGTCCTCTTGCTGCTTTTGCAGCCACGTCGGCGTCCACGCTGCATGGGAATAAAAGCAGGGCCATTCCTGAAACGGGCCTCGCTTAATAATTACGCGGCAGAACAATGTCGGCATGAACACGGATCCAGCTGTCAGTGCATCTAGGAACCATCTGCTCAAAGCGGCGCTCGTTGCTCGGTTTGCATATGGTGGATTTAGCCCGGAGACATTTTGATTTCATAACGAAACAAGAGAGGCACTAATTGAGCTTATGGAGACAGAAGCGAGTGCGGTGGAGGGGGTTTGTCGAAATGTTTATCGCACGTAATCTTTACGAGACGCGTTAAGTGAGATGGTGTGAGGCTGGCCTAAAATCATGCGCGTGTTTGTGTGCGTGTACGTGCATGTGTGTGTGTGTGTGTGTTCAGCTGTTGTATGTTACGAGCGCACGCTTTTGATATGAATGAGTGCAGTGAGGCGTGAGATGAATATGTGCCTGCTGAAATGGAAAAAGTCCTTGTACTTCTTGTGTGCTTCTTCTGAGTTTCTATGCATGTGTGTGTGTGTGTGTGTGTGTGCGTGTGTGTGATTATTGGACTGAAATGAGTCCCTGCCCTTCATGAATATGCAGGCACCCCCCCCCCCCCCCCCCCCGCACCTCCCAGCCCAACCATGTTCGACTGAAGTCAGCTTCTTGCGTGTGTGAAAAGTAGTCGCCCTGGCAACCGTGCATGCTCCCCCAAAGCTGTTGTTATTGCTGCAAAAATGTGCACCTTAGTTGATTCAGCAGAGAGAGAGAGAGAGAGAGAGAGAGAGAGAGAGAGAGAGAGAGAGAGAGGGACCAAAACAGCCAATCTCATGTGGCGCCCTTTAAAGTGGGGCAGCCCCCGGGGTCACATGTTTAGGTCAGTCACCCAAGCGAGGCGTGGTCTAATGCGAGCTGACAAGTGGCCTGGCTGGTGATCCCGACTGCTCTTCTCGCAACTTCTTATATTGCCACTTCTTAGCTTTGTCATGTGCACAAGCATGCACGCTCACCTTCACGCACTCGCCGGTCCCTCAGCAGTCGCCATTGCTGCCCCCGCAGATGTTACAGCCAGTATTCAGGTCACTTATTTTGCAGATGGGTGGTCAGTGGCGCTTGTGTGTTGGCTCGGATTTCCAGGCATTGATACAATGGGTCGCTCGTCTCTCGGGCCACCCTGGAGCGCAGCGCTCTATTATCAAAACAGACTAACTGATACAGTGTTAGCGCAAAGCTTGGGAGTTTCAGGCCGCGGTGAAAATATGGGGCAGAGATGAATGTTGTTATGTGCCCTACTTCTTCATCGTGGAACATTTTTATTTTCCACTATCTGTTCTCGCCACTGCACTGTATCATTTATTTGTATTTATTGGTAAATATTTTGTGTCATAATAGACATGCTTTCAATCATGATGAAGTGTAAAAATGATTTATTTAAAAACATGTATGAATATCTTAAAAATGTAAATATCTGACACCCAAATTTAACCCCCGATAATGACATACATATCTAAATAGCCCACGTCAGACACGAAGCAAGCATGCCGTGATTTTGCAGCCACCATCCTTTAATAGCATTATGCAGTATCTTTTTTTTCTTAGAAGTGCATTATTATTATTATTATTTTTTTATGTCCTGTATAAGAGGTGTATTATTTACATATATCCTATATCAGGGGTCCCCAAACTACGGCCCGCTAGCGTCCAAAATCCGGCCCGCAGGAAGTCCCAAGATTTAAAAAAAAAAATGTTTTTATTTTTTTCTTATTATTTTTTTTAAATCTGTCCTTTCTACCGCTTGTGTGTATATATATATATATATATATATATATATATATATATATATATATATATATATATATATATATATATATATATATATATATATATATATATATATGTATATATGTATATATGTATATATATATATATATATATATATATATATATATATATATGTATATATGTATATATATATATGTATATATATATATATATATATATATATATATATATATATATATATATATATATATATATATATATATATATATATATATATATATATATATATATATATATATATATATATATCCTAGTCCCTGAACGCTCCAGTGACCACTGTCACATTGTCGGTGCAGAGTGTTGTGCTTGGTTGCAAAAATGTTGTATTGGGAATAGGGATGCAGTTAGAAATTATTTTAGTAATTGAGGATAGGCTCCAGCCACCCCCGCGATCACGAGAGGGACAAGCGGTAGTAAATGGATGGATGGATGGATGGATGGATGGAGTAATTTCACACACACTTTATAGCCTCAATGTGTATTTTAGAGAAAATAGTTGAACTAAACAGAGTTTTCTGCTTGCCATAACCTTCATTTTTTTTCCTAATAAATGAACATCATCAATATTGACATTGCATTTTTAACACGTGTGCATTAATAAAAACAAAAAATAAAAATAAAAACTCTCTGCTGTTTGCCGCCACACACATGACGCCACCTCCCCTGCAGCTGTGTAGAATCTATATTCCAGACTTAGGCGTTCCATGCACTCTGGATTTGACCATTTTTTATTAGTTACACTTTTCAAATGATTAATCGAAGTAATGGAATATAAATCTTAAGTTTTTTTTTCTAATTAAATTAATCAATTTAAGTGATAAATAGTTGAAAAGCCCTCACTGGGATCCGAACCCTGCCAAAGATGTGCCAGAAATATTTGCCACTTTGTTTTTCAATTTGCTATTTTGCACTAAACAAAAAATATATATATTTCTCATTTTAGTACAAAACATGCATCAAATAAAATTCAAGTTTAATTAAACATTTACAGTGTATATTTATTTTTATATTGTTTTTATATTGGTTTTATATTTATTTATTTGTTGTTTTTATTCAATCATTGGTGGAGCATAATATTGTTTTTAATATTGTTTTTAACATGGCTGTGCAGCACTTTGGAAACATTCTTGTTGTTTAAATGTGCTATATAAATAAAGTGGATTGGATTGGATTGAAACATAAATACAAAAATTCTCAAAATAAAATTCTGCTTCGGGTTCCAGTTTTAACCAGGAGTGGTCCTGATTCTGCCAGAGTTGAAGCCAACCCAGAGGGAGCCGACCTGAGGACCTTACTAAACTATCCAATTTCTGCCGTATTTATTTTTTTCTTTTTTAGCCTTTTTGAGGTGGTAAAAGTGCCAATAAGATCTGTGGGGATCCGCCTTAGCTGTGAAAAACCTTTTTGCACATAAAATCTAACAGATCAGATCCAACTCTAAAAGTCTTGAGCTGAACAAACAAACGTGCCAACACTTTACTAAAACCCCAACGATGCAAACAAGGCAAAGTGTCATCCTCGGCGTGGGTCTGCACTGTACTAGCAAGGTGACTCTTTGCTGGTGTCAAACATGAAAAACACTTTGAGTGAGAGGAGGGAAATGAGAGAGTCAGTAGGAACGAAAGCTTCAAGGCATAATACTGTAATTGGAAAATTGTGCAAATGCGTTTTTGGAGTCATATTATATAAATGGGCAGCGGCGATAATGTCTACGATTGGAAGCATTGGCCTAATTGAGGGAAGGAGATGGAGGAGGAGAGGGCTGGTGATGCTGGTATGTGTGGACTCCAAAATTGGGTGTGGATGAGTTAGGGGGTTGGGGGGGAATTGGATGGAAATGTGATGTGAGAGGGAGGGAGTCTGCTGCTCCATTTTAAAGGGGTGGGGCGGATGAATGCAAGGGAATAATTCCTACTGTGGTTGCCACACCTTTAATGCAAAGGGGAAAAACACTTTTTGGGGGGAATTTTGCCTATCGTTCACAATCATTATGAAAGACATGACGACAGATGTATTTTTTTTATGCTTTCTAACTCGTAAATAAAAGTCTGCTTACAACGGAGCCAATGGGAGGTCCTCTATTCCGCCCATAAAACCCAATAAAAACCATCCAAAAAGTGCCAACATCACCCCATTTACATATTAACCAAGTATTAGTGATATTGTTATTATAAGCGCTAACGAAGACCAACTATTTATAGCATACTTGCCAACCCTCCCGTTTTTAGCGGGAGAATCCCGGTATTCAGCGCCTCTCCCGACAACCTCCCTTCTCCCGACAAACTCCCGGTATTCAGCCGGAGCTGGAGGCCACGCCCCCTCCAGCTCAATGCGGACCTGGGTGGGGACAGCCGTTCTCACGTCCGCTTTCCCAGCAGCTTGCCTGCCCAATGACGTCATAACATCTACGGCTTTTAGAGAGTAGAGTGCACAACAAGCAGAGAGAGTTCTTGGTTTCTTATGTGGGTATATTGTTAGGCAGTTTCATTAACGTCCTCCCAGCGCGGTCACAACACACAACAACAGCAGTCACGTTTAGTCTACTGTAAAGCAGTTTGTCTGCCATAAACAGCAATGTTGTGACCCTCTTAAACAGGACAATACGGCCACCTACCGGATAGCCTGCAGAATACTGAAATTCAAGTATGTCTTTTATTTATATGTATAATAAAATTAAAATAAAATATATATATATATAGCTAGAATTCACTGAAAGTCAAGTATTTCATACATATATATATATATATATATATATATATATATATATATATATATATATATATATATATATATATATATATATATATATATATATGTGAAATACTTGATTTGGTGAATTCTAGCTGTAAATATACTCTCCTCTTAACCACGCCCTTGGCCACGCCCCAACCACGCCCCCCGCCCCAAACACGCCCCCCCACCTCCCGATATTGGAGGTTTCAAGGTTGGCAAGTATGATTTATAGCGGCGCCGTGATCACATGCTTGTGTGCCAATACCGACATCATTCAACTGGTGAGCTGCTTCCTCGCTTGTGGAAGTTTATTGTAGATCATAAGTCATGCCCCTCCCCTGGACAGTAGAAGGAAGAGGGTGTATTCCGAGACCAGGAAATGGCGAGAACGACACGAAAAGACGTTTGGTTTTACCCTTCATTTTCTTTGCGAGGATTATGAGTCAATACAACAAGACACTATCATTCGGCCTCCTAATGACAGCAGACATGGTACAGTAAGTGTTGTGATTATATTGGTTGGTTCTCAAGAAGTCTGCAGTGAGTAATAATCAGTGATGTTGTTGAAAAAAAGTGAACCTCATGATGCGTTTTTGAAATTATTGCACCCCGTATGCTTAAAATTAGCCAAATATTAAATAGTATAAATGTGCCTGCTACTACATCCTATATACAGTAGTGGTCAAAAGTTTACATACACTTGTAAAGAACATAATGTCATGGCTGTCCTGAGTTTCCAATCATTTCTACAACTCTTATTTTTTGTGATAGAGTGATTGGAGCACATACTGGACAAACAAAAATGGAGCTTTTTGGCCACAATACCCAGCAAAATGTTTGGAGGAGAAAAGGTGAGGCCTTTAATCCCAGTAACACCATTCCTACCGTCAATCATGGTGGTGGTAGTATTATGCTCTGGGCCTGTTTTGCTGCCAATGGAACTGGTGCTTTACAGGCAGTAAATGGGACAATGAAAAAGGAGGATTACCTCCAAATTCTTCAGGACAACCTAAAATCACCAGCTCGGAGGTTGGGTATAGGGCGCAGTTGGGTGTTCCAACAGGACAATGACCCCAAACACAAGTCAAAAGTGGTAAAGGAATGGCTAAATCAGGCTAGAATTAAGGTTTTAGAATGGCCTTCCCAAAGTCCTGACTTAAACGTGTGGACAATGCTGAAGAAACAAGTCCATGTCAGAAAACCAACAAATTTAGCTGAACTGCACCAATTTTGTCAAGCAGAGTGGTCAAAAATGTAACCATAAGCCTGCCAGAAGCTTGTGGATGGCTACCAAAAGCGCCTTATTGCAATGAAACTTGCCAAGGGACATGTAACCAAATATTAACATTGCTGTATGTATACTTTCGATCCAGCAGATTTGGTCACATTTTCAGTAGACCCATAATAAATTCATAAAAGAACCAAACTTCATAAATGTTTTTTGTGACCAACGAGTATGTGCTCCAATCACTCTATCACAAAAAAATTCCTTCATTAAGGTTTTTATATACATTATGTATATACAGTCGTGGTCAAAAGTTTACATACACTTGTAAAGAACATAATGTCATGGCTGTCTTGAGTTTCCAATAATTTTTACAACTCTTATTTGTTTGTGATAGAGTGATTGGAGCACATACTTGTTGGTCACAAAAAACATTTGTGAAGTTTGGTTCTTTTATGAATTTATTATGGGTCTACTGAACATGTGACCAAATCTGCTTGGTGAAAAGTATACATCCAGCAATGTTAATAATTTGTTACATGTCCCTTAATTGGCAAGTTTCACTGCAATAAGGTATTTTGGTAGCCATCCACAAGCTTCTGGCAACCTTCTGTTTGAATTTTTGACCACTCCTCTTGACAAAATTGGTGCAGTTCAGCTAATTGTGTTGGTTTTCTGACATGGACTTGTTTCTTCAGCATTGTCCACACGTTTAAGTCAGGACTTTGGGAAGGCCATTCTAAAACCTTAATTCTAGTCTGATTTAGCCATTCCTTTACCACTTTTGACTTGTGTTTGGGGTCATTGTCCTGTTGGAACACCCAACTGCGCCCAAGACCCAACCTCTGGGCTGATGATTTTAGGTTGTTCTGAAGAATTTGGGAGGTAATCCTCCTTTTTCATTGTCCCATTTAGAGCACCAGTTCCATTGGCAGCAAAACAGGCCCAGAGCATAATACTACCACCACCATGCTTGACGGTAGGGATGGTGTTCCTGGGATTAAAGGCCTCACCTTTTCTCCTCCAAACATATTGCTGGGTATTGTGGCCAAACAGCTCAATTTTTATTTGTCAAGTATGTGCTCCAATCACTCTATCACAAAAAATAAGAGTTGTAGAAATGATTAGAAATGCAAGACAACCATGACATTATGTTCTTTACAAGTGAATGTAAACTTTTGACCACGACTGTATGTACATAATGTATATACAAACCTTATTGAAGGTAGTTGGATGTTTTTTTAAGGGCTTTATAGGCAGAATAAAACTACTCCTATAGGCTCCATTGTAAGCATAATTTTGATCGCATTTATTTACTATTTAGAATGCGTGGCGACTTGTCCAGGGTGTACCCCGCCTTCCGCCCGATTGTAGCTGAGATAGGCTCCAGCAACCCCCCGGGACCCCGAAGGGAATAAGCGGTAGAAAATTGATGGATGGATGGATGGGAAAAAAAATGTGTTCTTGTCTTACATAAGAATTGTGAATGATAGGCAAAATGTCCAAAAAAAGTGCAGTTACCCTCTAATGCAAGAATGAGTGTGTGTTTGCGCGTTTGTGTGTGTGTGTGTGTGTGTGTGTGTGTGTGTGTGTGTGTGTGTGTGTGTGTGTGTGTGTGTGTGTGTGTGTGTGTGTGTGTGTGTGTGTGTGTGTGTGTGTGTGTGTGTGTGTGTGTGTGTGTGTGTGTGTGTGTGTGTGTGTGCGCTTTTAATGTTCTGTCACTCTGTATGATTGATAACTAGGCATGACCTGGCACGTTATGGTCCTAACTGTGACATCCATTTGTGGCTGATGTGTGTGTGTGTGTGTGTGTGTGTGTGTGTGTGTGTGTGTGTGTGTGTGTGTGTGTGTGTGTGTGTGTGTGTGTGTGTGTGTGTGTGTGTGTGTGTGTGTGTGTGTGTGTGTGTGTGTGTGTGTGTGTGTGTGTAATAAAACAAACAAAAATCTGGAGCACAACCCCAGAGAATCTATCAGATGTTGAAATGTCCACTTCCTGCCATCCAAGACGATCTTCTTCAGATTGACTTCCCTGCATTGATTGCATAAAGAATGACAATAATTGCTCTTTACAAGAGTGAGCATATGTTCCTCTTTGACCAATCAACTCCTCTTTCATGCTTTGCCTTCTCCCAGCTCCACTGTCGTCTCCCGTTTCCTGCCGAGGCCCAAGAATTGACCAAAAATCTGCTTGATATTTGATGAAAGGCATTAGTGTGTGTGCATTATTTACGAGCGGTGAGTGATGCATGAACTCATTAAATATGCATACGTGCATTACATGGCAAAGAACAATTCCCACGGCGTGTCGTATTGATTGGGGTGTGAGTTACGGCCCTCCTGCACGATCCATATGAAAAAACATTAGGAGATGGCACAGCAAGTAGCTTAAGAGCTGCTTACTGACACCTTCTTCCTCTCGGGTCCGGGTGGGGAAGTCGGCGAGTTGGAGCTTGCTTGCAGGAACACATCAAGGACTGGAAGTAGACACGTGGGAAGTGGACTGTGCGAAATAACATGACGAGAAACTAAGAACACCGTCAAAGGGACTTGTAGCAGTTATTGAATTCTTTCCCTCCTCTGGTTCGCTATCTTCTTACACACCCTCAACTGACAACTTGGTTTTCCATTTGCAGCTTCCCTACAGGCTTCATTGGCAGCGCCTCACAACCAGAGAAAACAACTTGGCTTCAAGGCACTCGGAGAACTCAACGGAATAATGACAGCTAAACTAGACATCTACGCTCGGTGTCTATCGAGCTATCTGTCTGTCTATGCAGGGGAGGCTTTCGGTATGAGCCACATGGCCGACATTCCTAAAGGGGCGTCGCAAGGATGAAGGGGAAAAATATTGATATTCATTCGTCGTTATCATACTGATCACAGGTATGGATGGTTATCAAAACTCCAGTGTTGGCGTACACGGTAGTAACCGGACTGAAAATAACAAAAGTAGCTATTGGTGCTAAATGTATGTAGACTTAGCCACCTGCTACTGATGGTGATATAAAGCCCATTTCCACCAAAAGTTCAGGAACTTTTAGCTCCAGTACTGTAGATACACTATATTGCCAAAAGTATTTGGCTGCCCATCCAAATGATGAGAATCAGGTGTCCTAATCACTTGGCCCGGTGTATAAAAATCAAGCACTTAGGAATGGAGACTGTTTCTACAAACAATTGTGAAAGAACGGGCCGCTCTCAGTAATTTCCAGCGTGGAACTGTCATAGGATGCCACTTGTGCAACAAATCAAGTCATGAAATTTCCCCGCTCTTAAATATTCCAAAGTCAACTTTATTATAAGAAAAATGAAGAGTTTGGGAAGAACAGCAAGTCAGCAACCAAGTGGTAGGCCATGTAAACCGACAGAGAGGGGTCAGTGGATGCTGAAGCGCATAGTGCAAAGACTTTCTGCACAGTCAGTTGCTACATAGCTCCGAACTTCATGTGACCTTCGAATTAGCCCACGTACAGTACGCAGAGAGCTTCGTGGAATGGGTTTCCATGGCCGAACAGCTGCCTATAAACCATACATCACCAAGTCCAATGCAAAGCGTGGGATGCAGTGGTGTAAAGCACATTACCACTGGACTCTAGAGCAGTGGAGACGCCTTCTCTGGAGTGATGAATCACGCTTTTCCATTTGGCAATCTGATGGACGAGTCTGGGCTTGGAGGTTGCCAGGAGAGCGCTACATTTCGGACTGCATTGTGCCGGGTGTGAAATATGGTGGAGGAGGAATTATGGTGTGGGGTTGGTTTTTCAGGAGTTGGGCTTGGCCCCTTAGTTCCAGTGAAAAGAACTTTGAATGCTCCAGGATACCAAAACATTTTGGACGATTCCATGGGATGGCACTTCAAGTTCATATGTCAGTAAAGGCAGGTGGCCAAAAGTATTGGCAATATAGTGTATGTGTGGTTTGTGTTTTCACCACATTTCACAGTTCAGGGTAGCTGATGACGTATGGAGGAATGGTTTACTATATTTTTACACTGATACCATGTAAAAAAAAAAACGGACAATAATAGGTCACAGTTCTTTTACTACAAAGCAATCGTATACAAAACGATGTGCTTTAAAAAATAAAAGTGTACCAACAAAGTTTGTAGTGATTTTAAAATGCAGACGAACGAGCGTGCAGTAAAAAGTGTATTTATTGATCAAATACAAAAAGTGAAAGCAAGTGGAAGTGCACTGACTGGACAGACTATGAAAGAAACAAAACGAAATGCTGGAACACAGCAAAAACATTTACAAGGAACGTGGAGCAGACGGCGTCCACAAAGTACATGCTTACTTGAGCTCAGCATGGAAAGAATAGTCTATAGCCTATGTGTCAAAGTCAAGGACCGCGGGCGAATGAATTATTTATGGTCTCCGGGATTATATTTGATTAGTATTAGAACCGGCTCGCAGGCCACAGTCGCCTGCTGCTGTTTAGCACGCACCAATACTCCATCAGTGTTGGCGCTAGGAATTTTCAAAATTTTTAAGTCATGAAAATGGGGTCCCACAGTACATTTTTGGGGTCCCACTTTTTTGTAACCATCTTGAAAACAAATTATAAATGTAAGAATTATCCTGTTATATCTCACATTCTATATTGTGTTTTGAAAAAATGTTGTCATAAACGTTACTTTATTCATTTTTTTAAAAATAATACAAAAGAAAGCACATTTTTATGCATATGTAAATGTATTTAGTTATAAACAATCATTCACTTTCTTCTTTCATTCATGAATCTAAACTTTACCGCTGCCGGTATTTTTTAAAATATTTTTATTGTAATATTTTCAGAATGTGTTTGTTCTATTTTTGGCCAAATTAAGACAAAGAAAACAATCTGAAGTTGTCTTTATTTTTCAGTTTTAATGCCATGATTTTGATAGTCCAGCACAGATTTTCCTCCATGCGGCCCCTAAACTACAATGAGTTTGACATCCCTGCTCTATAGTGACCAGTAAATAATGTCCCGACACCCAACTGGTGTCGCAAGCACAACTTATATAGTGCTGATTACAAACAGAAAACAGGTGAGGGGAAAAGTGCTCAAAGGCAGGCGTAAAGCTGCTACAGGAAAGGGGAAAACAGGAAGTGAAAAACCACAAAATAAGAGCGCAAGACAGGAACTAAAATGACACCCAGAAAATTGCCAAGGAACTCAAAATAAGGCACAGTGCAGTGTGACAAGCCGTTAATGACAATATCTGTATAGTTGTAAATAACGATATATAAATAACTGTCAGAGTTGATCTCACGCTGACAACACAAACACGTCGCTTTAGCCTGTTAGCATTAGCATTCTGTTCACTCGGGTTGAGGCTAATAACTACACAAATGGAATGTCACTCACTACTAATACAACATGTAACAAAGTAAATAGTTAATATTTGATGTTATTTACCTTCGTTCCAGTCGTTTGCTGCCTCTTTTATTTCACATTTGTCCACAGAAGTCAGAGTAGTAAGCAGCTGATGTCGCCGCTTCAAGTCCGGCTTCATACTCCTCCATAAATACGTTTAAAGAGTCCATCCACTTCTCATAGCTTTGCGTATTGAAAGGAAGGTTGTAAAAAATAATAAACAATCAACTACAAACAGTTTGAAGACTACAGCTGAGTAAAAACACAGCAAGATAGTTCCACTGATCTTCAGCACAAAGATGCCCCAAATAGGTTTCTGCATTTCCAAAGCTCTTTTTGTTCTTCTTCCTCTCTGTTGTCAAGTTTGTTGTAATAGAAATAAGAAATAAACTAGTCGCTACGCATATACTGATGGCGGTCATGTGTTTTTAAAAATAAGTTTTAGGAACTTTGTTCGGGTTCCGGGTAGCTTCCAAAAGTCCCACCTAGCAGGCAGGAATTACGAAATGTTCCTGAAGAACCGAGTAATTTTTTTGGTGGAAACACAGGGGGAACTTTATTTACCCGGGTAAATGGGAACGTTCCTGCGGTGGAAAAGGGCCTATAGTGCAAGTAACGTCTTGTACACTGCAAAAAGTCAGTGTTCAAAAACAAGAAAATATATATAAAAATTAGGGGTATTTTATTTGCTAAAAATTAGCTAACCTCAATGAACCCAAAAATACCTTAAAATGAGTATATTTTCACTAATAACAAGTGCACTTTTCTTGGTAGAAAAAAAAAAGAGACCTTTTTGCTCAATATGTTGAAAAATATTCTTAAATTAAGTTAAAAAAAAAATGTTCATGCTTGAAGTAAGAAATTATTACTTTAAAAAAGTAGTTTTATACTTGTGAGTGTTAATGACACAGCTTTGCATCAGTTGATATTCTAGTTTCAAGCATGTTTTACTCAATATAGGTCATAAAATCTCAGCAACAAGCTGTAATATCTTACTGAGATCATTTAGGACCAAAACCCTTAAAACAAGTAAAACACTCTAACATAAAATCTGCTTAGTGAGAAGAATTATCTTATCAGACAAAAAATGAGCATATATCACCCTTATTTGAGATATTTAATCTTACTTAGATTTCAGTTTTTGCAGTGTAAGAAAGCCCACAGTCTGACACCTGTGTGTCCAACCTTAAGGGGGGACCTGCACTTTTTGGGGGAATTTTTTCCCCATCCTTCAAAATGTTACGACTGGCGGTAAGCCAGAAGTCAAACCCCAAAGCAGAGACAGAGTAGACAGGATGATGTAACGATACATGTAATAAATAACACAAAGTGCACTACAAGCTGTGGGAAAAGAGTACAACTGAAAGTTAGCGGTGACAATTGGGGGTTAAATCACCAAAATGATTCCCGGGCTGCTGCCCACTGCTCCCCTCACCTCCCAGGGTTGTGATCAAGGGGATGGGTCAAATGCAGAGGACAAATTTAACCACACCTAGTGTGTGTGTGTGACAATCATTGGTACTTTAACTTTAACTTAACTTTAAGAAGACAACATAGTGGTCACATGACACAAACTCCCTACGTGAGACATGTCTTTCTCTTTTCTGTGAGTCCTAAATACACATAAACTGCTAGTAAGAGGTGGCTGACAATGCAAGTAGTGGGAGTTCATCTACTCCACTTGTAAAGCCCTCTAAAATACATCCAAAAACCTCCAACAACATTTAGTGCACATGCTGGAAGTATGCATGTCATGTAAAATAAAAGGGAAGTATGGCACATTCATGATAACATGTAACATTTACAAGGTTTTGGTCTTTTTAAGCATTTCCTGGGCACACTGATTTCACACAGCACATAGCAACGAACACTACTTCTGTCAACAACAACCTAGGCAGCACTTTCTATGTCTGACACCCCAAATGGCAGACTTTGCAAAAGAGCCTTGGAGCGTTACAATGTGGCACTGTTGCAAAACTTCTCAAATAAGAAGACAACACCGTGTGTGGAGGGGGGCGTGGCCTGCGGACCTGCAGCGAAACGGGGTGTGCCAGGACCGGCTTCGAGATCAGCGACAGGTGCATATATGGCCCACCTGGGCCTGATTATCTAATCACCTGTCGCTCTGATAAAAGGCATCAGCCGGGGAGGAGAGAGGTGTTGGAGTTGGAGCGAGAGCGAGAGAGAGACAGACAGACACAAAACAATTGCTGAAAAGCAAGACAATTTATTGCAAAATAAAACTATATTGTGAACCTGATCCAGGCTCTCATGTCAGTGCTTGGTGGTCCGAGGAACCCGGAGAGGAGAAACTTCCACACCGTGACTTTCAATGTCAGTTCTCACTGGGATGTTGTATCTTTCAGCCCTTGCGATCTCCTTGAGCTGGTAAATTCAGAATAACCCTCACTTCTCAGATAGCAAATGCTTCCTAGCGATGTTGTGATGGTCTTATGTTGCGTTCCATTTGTTAAGAGCCGTGTCGTATGACGTTGGCAGTGTGTGGATTTTCAAAGTTGACCAACTTCCCAGCTGTGTGTCACAACCTCCTACCATACAGGTGAGATCATGATCTGCGTTGGGGGTCCTAAGCCGATCGAGAGAGAACGAGAGAGCACTAAAGGAATGGAAAATGTCTTGTCGTGTGTCTGTGTCCATTTTGTGATGAGCTGTTAAAAAAGCATAATGTTTAATAAAAAAAACATTTGTATGAATCAAACACATTTTCTAGTCCCATGTTGGTTGTCCATTTTAACAGGGTACATTTATTAAAGATTAAAAAAACGTATATTTGCAATTAATGCCGATTAATTGTGAGCTAACCATGGACAAAATACTCTTAATCGCAATTAAATATTGTAATTCACATGAGTCTTGCCCAGGGTGCCATTTAAGAAAGAACCACCACTGCGTTCATATATACATCATCCACCACACTGCAAAAAGTCAGTGTTCAAAAACAGGAAAAAAAAATACAAAAATGAGGGGTATTTTACTTGAACTAAGGAAAATTATCTGTCAATACAACAAAAAAATTTGGCTTGTCAAGACTTTCCAAAACAAGTAAAAATAGCTAACCTCAATGAACCCAAAAATACCTTAAAATAAGTATTTTCTCACTAATAACAAGTGCACTTTTCTTGGTCGAAAAAAAAAAAGACCTTTTTGTTTAATATGTTGAAAAATATTCTTAAATTAAGTAAATGCTAGTGCCATTGTCTTAACATAATGACATGCGCTCTGCATTACATTTCTTGAAACCAGTAAACTTATACTAAAACCTAGTTTATTTTTCTTAATGGAAAGGCAACAAGGCAACCGCTTGTTACTCTCTGGGTCTCCTAGCCGCTCAGGCAAATCATATGGTCTAAAAATGCATTTTTCCATCGATAACGTGACATCATCGTGCCAAGTGTGTGCTCTTTCAGTCAATTAGTGCGCGAGGAATATACAGTATATATATATATATATATTTATATATATATATAGCCCGGCCCCCAGCCAAATTTTTTTTATTGTAATTTTGAATATTTTACCTGAATGTGCATGAACTATTTCTATTCAAAATAGTTTGAAATGTCAAATGTTTAAATATTAACTGTCCGTTTACTGTACTGTGCCGACTGTACTACTATATGAGTACGTATTTTCTCTTGTTTCATGGAAAATAAAACCGCAAAGTCCATTTGGCTTTCATCTGTTTTAATTATGAGACAATTGTGTCAAAGTCATGATTTTTTTGTTCATGCTTGAAATAAGAAATTATTACTTTGAAAAAGTAGTTTTATACTTGTGAGTGTTGATGACACAGCTTTGCAACAGTTGATATTCTAGTTTCAAGCATGTTTTACTCAATATAGGTCATGAAATCTCAGCAACAAGCTGCAATATCTTACTGAGATAATTTAGGACCAAAACACTTAAAACAAGTAAAACACTCTAACATAAAATCTGCTTAGTGAGAAGAATGATCTTATCAGACAGAAAATAAGCAAATATCACCCTTATTTGAGATATTTCATCTTACTTAGATTTCAGTTTTTGCAGTGCATGAATTGATTAACGTGGACCCCGACTTAAACAAGCTGAAAAACTCTTATTCGGGTGTTACCATTTAGTGGTCAATTGTACGGAATATGTACTGTACAGTGCAATCTACTAATAAAAGTTTCAATCAATCAATCAATCCATCCATCGTCATTAGCTTGTTGTTTTTGCTTTGCCTCACTGAACACTAATAGTCTGATTTACTAAAGGTTTGCGTGCACTAAAACACGTGCAAACCTGACAGCACACACAAAGATGATCTACTAAACATGTGCAAAGCAGAATAAGACGTGCAATCCATTTTGCGTCTCTGTCTTCATTAATACGCAGAATACCGGCGGATCATCAGAACGCCCGCAATACTTGGTGCAGAAAATGCAAACATAAAATATTTAGCACACGCAATGTGATTTATCAGCACACGTCACTGTTTTGCGAGCACTGTTTTAGTTTCATTTAGCACATGTCAGAAGGACGTGCAAACTGACAGTTCCATACGCGGCTGCAGGATGAGTGCACGCGCTGCACAGACGAGAATCATCCGTACTACGTGTGCCCGTCAACATTTTTGGTGGTCGGTCAGAAATATAAAATATTAGACGTATTGTCTATTCAGCAATTTAATTTTATAATTTTTTTGCTGCTGGATGACTTATGGCTCCGAAAAAAAATATTTCAACTTGTTCTTTTTAATGCTGTTTTTTTTAATTTTTTTTATAAAAGCTATTACTATAATATACCTCCTACAAAAAAATAAGTTTATCTTTATGCATTTTCTTGCGTTTGAGTCATTCCAGGAGCATGAATGCGCTGGTGATGCAATCCACAGCCTCGCGCACAGA
Source organism: Entelurus aequoreus (assembly GCF_033978785.1). Taxonomy (NCBI): domain Eukaryota; kingdom Metazoa; phylum Chordata; class Actinopteri; order Syngnathiformes; family Syngnathidae; genus Entelurus; species Entelurus aequoreus. The sequence goes on along the minus strand of NC_084734.1, from coordinate 64,745,310 downwards.
ATGAAGTGTCAGTGTGCATATGTTTGTGTTGTCTAGATTGCAATTCAGAAAAGGTGTTACAGATTATAGATGTGTGCTGCTGGTTGAACACATCACACACAGGTTGGAGCATGGTAACATGAATGTGCAGAAAATGGTGGTAAAAGCTCCTGTATGCATGCAAAATCCTCATTTAAAGGTGCCATATGTAGTAATGTGGCCAGAAATGGTACTGCCATCTCGGTCAAAAATCTGTAGTCCCCTCCCACTCTCCATGACTGAGGTTGCCAGATACGAATCCTACTCCAAGGAACTTCAAATGGCAATCGACGAGTCCTACGCTGTAGGTTTCTCTTGTTTATGCTTCTTGCAAGATGGTTTACTAAGTCATTATGCCACATTTTACTGATGTCGATTAGCCAAATGTATTTGTAAAGTTACGCAGCAATATTTTAGTCGGGTGTTGGGACACATTGTTGGCATTACCCTGCTAAAATGTAGAGTTTGACCGCCGGACCACCATCTAAATACTTATGTATAATAATATATGTTATATATCGCATAAGCCTAATTTGATGGCAAGGCAAGGCCAACAGTAAAATCACCTCCACATTTCGTTCAGCATAACTCCATGTTGCATTCAACCTCACCCACTGCATTGACGCACCTAAAAGACTTTCAGACCATAAGAAACTAAATTCTCTGGTCTGATGAGACAAATATTGAACTCTTTGGTGTGAATGCCAGGCCTGATGTTTGGAGGAAACCAGGCACCGCTCATCACCAGGCCAATAGCCTCCATACAGTGAAGCATGGGTGTGGCAGCATCATGCTGTGGGGATGTTTTTCAGCGGCAGGAACTGGGACACTAGGATATAGGGAAAGATGAATGCAGCAATATACAGAGACATCCTGGATGGAAACCGATGCTTCCCATCCAACCTGATGGAGCTTGATAGTTGCTGCAAAGAGGAATGGGCAAAACTGCCCAAAGATAGGTGTGCCAAGCTTGTGGTATTGTGTTATAAAAAAAAAACTTGAGGCTGTAATTACTGCATCAACAAAGTATTAAGCAAATGCTGTAAATACTTATGTACATGTGATTTTGTTTTTGTTTTATTTTTATTTTTTTATAAATTTGCAAATTAAACATTTCACATTGTCATTATGGGGTATTGTTTGTATAATTTTGAGGACAAAAAATTGCATTGTATGTATTGCTTTCCTGGGTTTACTATTATTTCCTCTCTCTAATTGCGCAATCTGGGCACACCTGTTCCGGGTTGCCAATCAGGCGTCTTTATATGTCAGCCCTGGATCAATGCTTAGTTTACCACTCATTATGGGTGGCTTAGCCATTGTAGTTGCTTTGGTAAACTTGCACAGCTTTGCCTGTGCTTTCTGTGCACTTCCCTGCTGCACTCTCTTTGCGTTTTGAGAATTAAAGACAGAGCCCATAATGATTTATTTGGAAAATTATGCTATGTAGATACTGAAATTAAATACATTAAAATAAATGAATCAAAATAATATACATTTTGACAAAGTATACATCATTTTATGTATTATATTTATTATAAAAGTATACTGTAGTAAATAATGGAATAGTCATTATGTTGTGACACAATTTAGCAAGTGTATAAATAATGTTGGCCTTGACTATGCAATTATATAATTTATTAGTTTCCATAAGCCATTTTTTAACAACGCGTCAAAATGTAAAGCAAGCTTCTGTCACAATGAATATTACTGTAAAAGTCACGTATGGTAAAAAGAAGGAAAAAAACATGAAATTGCTCCCCAGCCACTTGAAACTGCTGGCAGCTGTTGCTGTCCCAGGTGACTTGTTCATCTATAAAAACGTGTCAACCTCCATGCTACACCACCAAGACAAAAAACTACTTAGGGAATTCATGCTCGTGTCAAGTGAGAACTGTCGAGCTGCTGTGTGAAAAATATTAAATATGCACATGTTGCCTAGTCAGCGCTCGCTCTCTCGCTGGGAAAGAAGAAGGCAACATTTGTTCATGATTAAAATATTTGAATGATGTAATACTATTTCAAACTCCCGTATGGCTTAAACATACTGGACAAGTCAACGCGGAGCACGTTCATTGAAAAATGATCTAATACAGCTCCCCTACCAAAAAAAACCTTGGAAAAAAACTCACTCCGGTGTGCACTTTGGCAGTAAAAATTCCTAGTTTATGTGATGTTGTGGAAGAGTGGAACAACAGAGGAAGCCTGTGGCATATACACACACACACACACACACACACATGCACACACACACACATGCACACACACACTGAATGCAGCACAGTAGCTCAGTGGGGGGAAGGTTTTAATAAACACACTAATGTGGATCTATGGGGGCGTCTTAGGACCAAGCCAGATGAACGTAGTTGCCCTGGAGCACTATAAGAACAGCAACTGTGTGTGTGTGTGTGTGTGTGTGTGTGTGTGTGTGTGTGTGTGTGTGTGTGTGTGTGTGTGTGTGTGTGTGTGTGTGTGTGTGTGTGTGTGTGTGTGTGTGTGTGTGTGTGCGTGTGTGTGTGTGTTGTTGTTGGGAGTGGGGGGGCACCGGGGCCACAGGCCTGTAAGATCTCCGTTGTCCAGCTATCAGTTTCTTCTCCTCTGCCCACTCTCAGCTGTGATCACACCATCGGCCCTGGACTTTGTGTGGCCCTGAAAAAGATCTCCTTTGTGGCCCCATTTTAGTCTTTGATTTTATTTATTTATTTGTATTATTGGATTTTGAAAGCCCCCCCCCACATACACACACATATGCACTAAAACTAGTAATTATTGACTTACTTTGGTTGAAACCAGCTTTTTAAAACACATTAAAAAAATGTGACTTTTTAATTTCAGTTTCTCTACAAAATAGTGAAGTGAATTATATTTATTTAGCGCTTTTCTCTAGTGACTCAAAGCGCATATCTAAGTTACATTTAACCAGTGTGGGTGGCACTGGGAGCAGGTGGGTAAAGCGTCTTGCCCAAGGACACAACGGAAGTGACTAGGATGGCGGAAGCGGGGATCGAACCTGGAACCCTCAAGTTGCTGGCACGGCCGCGCTACCAACCGGGCTACACCGCCCCCGTAGTGCTGACAAAGTTAAAATAAAGTAGCCAGAATGTATATTTTAATGATCATACAATGTGCCATTCACTGAGAAATGATTATAAATATGTCAAGATTCTCTTTACTGCAGGGGTGTCAAACTCATTTTAGCTCAGGGGCCGCACGGAGGAAAATCTGTGCACACGCGGGCCGGACTATTAAAATCATGGCATTAAAACTAAAAAATAAAGACAACTTCAGATTGTTTTCTTTGTCTTACTTTGGCCAAAAATAGAACAAACACATTCTGAAAATATTACAATAAAAATATAGAAAAAAAGATCCATGAGTGAATAAATGTTTATAACTAAATCAATTTACAAATGAACAAAAATGTGTTTTCTTTTGTATTTTTTCATTTTTATGAATCAAGTAACGTTTATGACCTTTGTCCAAAACACAATATAGAATGTGAGATACAACAGGATAATGCATACATTTATTATTTGTTTTCAAAACGGTTATAAAAAGAGAGGGACCCCAAAAATTTACTGTGGGACCCCATTTTTATGACTTGATGGGGTCCCTCTGACCCCATTTTGAAAATTACTAGCGTCAACACTGATGGAGTATTGGTGCGTGCAAAACAGCAGCAGGCGGCTGTGGTTTGCGGGACGGTTCTAATATTAATCACATATCATAGATAATTTATCCGGCCTGCGGGCTTTGACTTTGACACGCCACAGTTATGATAGAAAGTATCTGCTTCATGTAAGATGGATAACAATACATTATTATTACATGTATTATTAGATGATCTCTTAAGCCGCCAGTGTCTTTAAAATCTAGTGACACCACCGTTTCGAACTTTAACCAAGGTTCCTTGAATGCGCCACAGTTATAGTGCAAAAGTGAAACTTACACATAACTTTGTCCCATGCTGCCACAAAATAGCTTCATGATGTATGTACCTTCATTCTATCACCTCATTCTAGTTCCCAAATGTGTGAATGCATGAAGGTGGGCTTTGATGACATTATGACGTCTGTGTTGAGTGAACAGCGACCTGTCCCCGTGCTGCAGGTTTGCTGCTACGAGAAGAAATGAAGCATTTTGTATTTTAGCAAGTGGTTGTGTTACATATTCCTAATTTCATTCAAAAACCTTCTTGCTGAACATTGTCAGCAACAATTTTATCTTAACTTTTATGACGTCACTGTGGAGGGGGGTGTGGTCTGCGGGCCTGCCACGGAGCGGGGTGTGTAAGGACCGGTCTCGAAGACAGCGGCAGGTGAGTAGATTGCCCAGCTGGGGATTGTTATCTGACCACCTGTCGCCCTTATTAGCAGCAGCCGGAACGAGACACGTTGTTGGAGTGGGAACTAAAGAGAGAGAAAGACACACGCTGGAGAGCACAACGGAGAGCAAGCGAGACTAAGACTGAAAAGTCGAGTGCGGTTGTCGCAGAGTGGACTCAATAAAAACAGTATTGTAACCAGAATACCGGGCTCTCGTGCCAGTGTGTGGTGGTCAGGGGAACCCACGGCAGAGCACTGCCACAGTCACATTTTAGAACTGATGGATTTAAATGAAAGAAAAAAAAATCTAATCTTTACAAAAGCATGATCATGTGACCCACTTAGTGGTTGTAGCCTTAAAGAGGAACTAAATGTTTGTTTTTTTAGTTTTGCCTATCATTCGGTATCCTTATGTAAGACAAGAGCACATACATTGTTTGTTTTTTACACATTCTAAATAGTAAAGAAATGTGTTTAAAAGCTCTATTATGCCTATAAAGTGCTTAAAAAAACATCCACACACCTCTATCAAGGTAATTTACGTACATGTATGTATATATGTAATGTAGTAACAGGCACATTCATAATAACATTTAATATTTTGCTCAATTTAAGCATACGGCGCCACATTAATTTAAAAAACGCATCACAATGTTCACTTTTTCCTTCGACAACATCACTGATTATTACTCCCTGCAGACTTCATGAGAGCCAACAGAAAACATCACTTACTGTACAATGTCTGCTCTTACTTGGACACCAACAGTTAGGATTTGATATTGATATTGGTATTTTCCCATATGGATGAAGAGTGACTCATAATCCTGGCGAAGAAAAAAGTGGGGTGGAACCGAGCGTCCTTTTTGCCATTTTGGCTTTAAAGTTAAAGTCCCAACGATAGTCACACTAGGTGTGGTGAAATAATCCTCTGCATTTGACCCATCCTCTTGTTCCACCCCCTGGGAGGTGAGGGGAGCAGTGAGCAGCAGCGGTGGCCGCGCTCGGGAATCATTTGGGTGATTTAACCCCCAATTCCAACTCTTGATGCTGAGTGGAGGTAATGGGTCCCATTTGTATAGTCTTTGGTATGACTCGGCCGGGGTTTGAACTCATGACCTACCGATCTCAGGGCGGACACTCTAACCACAAGGCCACTGAGCAGGTCAAGTTGGCCAACTTCTCAGTTTTTGTCCACGTCAGGTGAGAGGCATTACTTATGATCCAGAATTAACTTTCAGGAGCTCCGAGGCGAGAGAGCAGCTCACCAGTTAGCGCTTATAACAGTGGTTCTTAACCTGGGTTCGATCGAACCCTAGGGGTTCGGTGAGTCGGGCTCAGGGGTTCGGCGGAGGTCAAGACACACCCGACTCATCGTGTAAATAAAAACTTCTCCCTATCGGCGTATTACGGATACGACAACAGCAGAAGTCAGACTGATTTGCAGGTGTGTAATTTGTTGTGAGTTTATGCACTGTGTTGGTTTTGTTCTTTGAACAAGGTGATGTTCATGCACGGTTCATTTTGTGCACCAGTAAAAAAACATGGTAACACTTTAGTATGGGGAACATATTCACCATTAATTAGTTGCTTATTAACATGCAAATTAGTAACATATTGGCTCTTAACTAGTCATTATTAAGTACTTATCAATGCAGTATTCGGCATGGCCTTATTATAACCCTAACCCTCTAACCCTGGCCCTAACCCTCTAACGCTAACCAAATTAAGTCTTTGTTCCTTAGAATATGTTCCCCTAGTGTCCAAAAAACTCTAAATTAAGTATTTGTTACTTAGAATATGTTCCCCATACTAAAGTGTTACCTAAAACATAATTTTGTCTTGAATTTGAAAATAAAAAAATATATATTTTTCACTAAAGAAGGGTTCGGTGAATGCACGTATGAAACTGGTGGGGTTCGGTACCTCCAACAAGGTTAAGAACCACTGGTTTATAAGTTATAACATCAATATCGCTAATACTTGGACTTTTATTCACGTTTATTTTCATGTTCGAATGCATAAAAAAAGTTATCGTCTCTCATAAGGATTGTGAACTACAGGCACAATTCCAGAATAATTGCAGTTTCCCTTTAAACAACGGCGTCGTGTTTATGAGCCCCGCAAAAGTCCAATGCCCACCAACTAATGTGTTTGTCAGGGGGAGAAATAAGGCACAATCTCTTTAATAACATTACACGCCATCTCCGCTTTCACCCAGCACTGACGACTTGCTCCTCCATCAAAAAAACAACAACACAGACTGTAATTCCAGACTAAAAGTCAGTGGAAAGGCAGAGTGCGGCCAATCAGATGTAATCATGTATGAAGAAATGTAATTTGGGAGGACACCAGGGCAGAGCGGCCTGATACGGATATTAGTTACTATGCTAAAAGGCGTGACCAAACCCGCCGAATATGAATTTATGAAGCCTGCTTGTGATTTCAATCGGACTAATGTATCAGAACAAACCCATCTGTGTCTCGCTGACCCCTGGGGTGAGCTTGGGAGGAGGGGGGGAGCAGGGAGAGAGAAAGAGTGGGCGAGTTAGTTCCTGCTTCTACTACCAAGTGGTCAGCAAGATGAGACAAGAGGCTCACAAAAAAAAAAAAAAAAAAAAAAACCAAGACAAAGAACAGAAGGGCCGCAGTTCCATGGGAAAAAAGTTTTTATTTATCAATATGCGGTATTTCCCAAACTGGTGGAAGGTTGTATTTCCATCGTAGCTGGTGCCGATAGGTTACGCTGAGAAGAAGATCAAATAAAATCCAATAACAAAAAAAGGGTGACAAGTTATGATTCAAACAAAAGGAAACAATTTTTAACAGGTTTTGCGTACACATGCACATTGAAAGGAAAATAATACTGTGGCTTGCAACAATATCAGACGTCACCACTGTGGGGAAAAAAAAAAGGACAAAAGTCGGACACAGAAGTCGACAACCTGCGGCCTCTTTTAGAGTGAGGGAGGATAGTTCTCGAAACCCTGGCTGTCTGTGAGGCCGTGAAAGTGTACGGGCTGAGTCCTGACTAGGGGTGGGTACCGAATTTTGGTTCCTTAATGACCCCCAAAAATACTTTTTTGGGGGCGACAACAGGATTTTATTTCATATTATTTAATGCTACCTAAATATCAATATCTTTTTATTGTTGAAGTATTTGAAATACTTTTCTGTCCATCTTGAAAGTCACACAACTGAATAAAAATCAGAAAGTATTGTTTTGAACCCTCAGGCTGACTTTTTTTGTCCTTTCAGTCAATTGCTTGCTTTATTTTCTGCAGATTGTTTTGTATTTCTCCATTATACCGTTTTTTTTCCTGTTAAATAAGAAAATGTCAATGTCCAATTCTTTCACAGGCAGTACCCAAAAGTCAAACACAACATAAGTCATTTTTTTAAAGGACATTCAAACTTTTTTAATTCTTTTTTTTTTTTTTGCTCAAATCTCTCAACTATTTTAACCCTTTTGAAGGCATTTTGATCTAATTATGTCACAATTCTCAATTGGTATGTTTTTATAACATGGATTATTTTCTACTAATTTAAACCTGTGACATTATCTGACCATGAAGCCATGTAAAAAAACATTCAATTTTCACTTTCGCTGATATGTTGGATCCACTGTGGACTGGACTTTCACAATATTATGCTAGACCCACTCAACATCCATTGCTTTCGGTCTCCCCTAGAGGGGGGGGGGGGGGGGTTTACCCACATATGCGGTCCTCTCCAAGGTTTCTCATAGTCATTCACATCGACGTCCCACTGGGGTGAGTTTTTCCTTGCCCTCTTGTGGGCTCTGTACCGAGGATGTCGTTGTGGCTTGTGCAGCCCTTTGAGACACTTGTGATTTAGGGCTATATAAATAAACATTGATTGATTGATTGATTGAATTTTGATATTTTTGTTTTCGGGCTGAAGTTTATTGACAAATGGAGTAAAAAATACAAAAAAATTGTTTAACCTTAAAAGTCTGAGTTTTTAAAGGGCATACAAACATTAGGGATTGATGTTTTCCATGTTCTACGTACCAGTTGAGGGGCCATTTCAAAAGTAACAATTTGGCATTGGTTGAAACTCAAGCTGTGATTAACAACAGAAAATTATGGCACCAATCATGTATACACGCAGGTTTTACCGCATGCATTCTTTTACCTAAATCATGGTGGTAAAGTTTTGGGTTGGAAATAGGGCTGGGCGATATATCGATTATACTCGATGTATCGCCGGTTTGTCTCTGTGCGATATAGAAAATGACTATATCGTGATATTCGAGTATACGTCCTCACGCAGTTGCTTTTAGTTGCGGGCATTACACTACAGGCGTTTCTCACTCTTGTCTCTGCTTCTCACAGAGACTTAAAACAAGCGCACCTTCTTACATACGTCACATACTGACGCGCGTGCAACGTCACACGCCGTTGGCGAGCAGAGAGGTAGCCGCATGGGTAACGTTAGCAGTGGCAGGTGCTAACAGAGCGGTGCGAGTGGTAATACGAGAGAAAGAAGGTGCGAATCTGGTAACAAATGAAGGAAGAATTAATTCCCAAGAATTCCATCGTCCGGCGGTGGTTTGGCTTCAAGTGGGAAGATGTTTTACAAGTATGCTGCAAAAGCGTTGAAATGACATGAATGTTTGTGCCACTGCTTAATAACTGTTTAATGAATACAGTTTTGGTCAATTGACTTAGTTGTGATTTCCCTCTCTGCATGAGAGTTTAAAATGAGTATATATTAATGCAGTATGAACAAGAATGTTTTAATGTAGACACATAGAATCATCCTACTGCTGTGATTATATGCTTCAAGTGTTCATTCAAGGCTAAGGCAAAATATCGAGATACATATCGTGTATCGTGACATGGCCTAAAAATATAGAGATATTAATAAAAGGCCATATCGCCCAGCCCTAGTTGGAAATGACTTAAAACATTTTTTAAAATGTTGCTGTTTGACAATGAAAAAAATAGTGTCAAAATATTGGTGTCTTTTTTTTTAATAAAGGGAATTTACATAATGCAAGTAATTTACTGCAAATTACTTTTTAGGACTATAAGCCGCTACTTTTTTCCGACGCTTTGAACCCTGCAGCTTTTAAAACAGTCCGGCTAATTTATGATTTTTTTTTAGGTCACTAACGGCGATAATGTTTTGTCATCAGCAAACAGTTTTCATAAAACACCGACAGAGATACTGAATGCACAAACAATAACACACCTTTTATATTGTTTGTGCTGAGGGTTCAAAATGTACTTCCTGTTTCGTTCCTTGAACCAAAAGTACTTGTCTTCCATAGCGGTTCTACTCGTATGCTTTCTTTATTCATCCCTCCCGGCAACGTTTGTAAGTTTTACAATATTTATACTTACTAAACCGTCACACGTTTGATAGTAGTGTTTTCATGCTTATTGTACGTGCCATCGTAATGTAATCAAGCTAGCGTCGTTAGCATGAGGTAATATGTTAACACATTTACCACTTGTTAGTATTATTAACTTTCAATGGTCTTCTTTTTGTATTGTTTCGTAAATTCACCAAGATGTCACTGTGGAGTTATTGAGTCTATTTAGCTGATTGAAGAGCTAGCTTTCGCGTCTAGTGGTTCTGTTTTGTTTGATCAGCCGTTTTACTGCCGTGTTACAGGCACCGTTTGGTATGTAAATAAACATTCACAAAATCTTTCCGTGTAAATAACTCATATTGCAATGTATATATCTGCGGCTTATAGTCCGATGCGGCTAATACGGAAAAAATATGTTTTTCTTCTAAAATATAGTGGGTGCGGCTTACAGACTGGTGTGCTCTACGGTCTATAACATATGGTAATTAAATTGTTTAAGTGTAATCAATGTGATTTAAAATTTAGTTAATTGATACCCATCTCTAGTCCTGACTGGTGATTGGATGAGCGTGAGGAAGGTAAGGAAAAGGTGTGTGTGTGTGTGTGTGTGTGTGTGTGTGTGTGTGTGTGTGTGTGTGTGTGTGTGTGTGTGTGTGTGTGTGTGTGTGTGTGTGTGTGTGTGTGTGTGTGTGTGTGTGTGTGTGTGTGTGTGTGTGTGTGTGTGTGTGTGTGTGTGTGTGTGTGTGAGTTTGGTAACTGAGACATCTGCAGTAAGCTAACCATGAGTACATCCCCAAAAATAAAACAGTAAAGGTTGTCGACCTCTGACCACGGAGACTTAAGCGGATGATTTATTGGGTCATACATGGCTCCTTTTCTTGTTGCCGTTTCTTTGCGCCTGTGTGTGTGTGTGTGTGTGTGTGTGTGTGTGTGTGTGTGTGTGTGTGTGTGTGTGTGTGTGTGTGTGCGCGCTTGTTAAAACCGACAAGAAACTCATGGATCAGGGACTTGTGTGTTACGATTGCTAGTGGAGGTGCACGTGTAGGTAGCTCATAGTAGTGTTGTGTTCAAACAGTCTTCATTAAGTTGTGTTCCCAACACCGGAGGATGGAGTCTCCTTCTCAAAGACCACTACAAGTGCGTCCAAACCGCAACACTTGTGGTAGGAAAGACAATACTGGACAGCTGTGTTTGCCTCGAAAAGAAACGGAAATAGAAAGGTATTGCAAACCGAGACGAGAAGGGATTCATACAAAACACACTTTAAAAAGACTGCTATTTACAAATATCCTCCATTACAAAACTCTAATTGTATTTGTGTACTTATAAGCAGTGTCTGGGGTGAAATTACATCTTAAACGGGGCTCTATGCATAATATTTACATCTCCCTTCCATGCTTTCTCCCCCAAAATCTGAATAGCATGACAGTGGTGAGAAGAATGGCGGAAAAATGAGAAATGGTTTTGTGGTAATGCGGTAAACGACTCCCTCGGCTGCATGACGCCGAGGGCACGCTGATCCCCAGGCAAAATATTTGATGTGTTTGGCGGAGGAACGCGTGCTGACTTAAAACACAGGAGCACAGAAAGCAGCTGTTTAGGTTGTTAGCCACACTCCAGCGTCTCGGCGGCTAACATCCACGCTGGATGATGGCCGCCTCCTGAACCCCGAGCGGCGGTCTGACCCGCACGTCAACCTAAGCCTGTCAGTCGTCATGTGTCCGGGCGTGTGCGTGTGTGTCTGCGTGTGTGTCTGTGTGTGTGTGTGTGTGTGTGTGTGTGTGTGTGTGTGTGTGTGTGTGTGTGTGTGTGTGTGTGTGTGTGTGTGTGTGTGTGTGTGTGTGTGTGTGTGTGTGCACGTCAGCGTGCATGTTGGGGAATGGCGGTCCACTTCTCTCACGCATCATTAGGTGAGACTGCGCCTTACTTTGGCAGCACCAATTTCCTGTCCCAAAACAGGTCTGCACAACCACACACACACACACACGCACGCACACACGCACACACACACACACACACACACACACACACACACACACACACACACACACAGAAATACAAGCAATTAGTCCCTAGCCCCAACGCCTTCTGCAGTGCACACATTCGAGCTCCCGGTGCTGCTGATAAGTGAGCTGCAGCCTCAACACCTTGACTGTGGAATTGTATCTTTTTTTTCCCCCCCCTTCAATTCACACCCCGACGCTAAATGAAACTACCTAAAGCGCAACCATCTTCCTCACAACTCGCAGGAACACGCTCTACTCTCCCGGCTGGTGCATGTGGGCATGAAGATGGCACATATTAGTGTGAACTCCGCTGACTCATCCGCAGATGGCAGCCAATTGGCATCAAACAATACTGTAGCCCATCTGCGGCTCGCCATGCAATATAGGACAACTATGCGGTCCTCATACTCGTATTCGACTCCTGACGCATTTCAACGTGTCCGCACAAACGACGACGTCTTCAAAGAGAAACCCGACGACGCCGGAGGGATTTTTGTCTTGTCGGTTTGTCTTGTTTTTTGCTTCCAATACAGTAACTCACTGTTCTGGCAAGTAAGTCCTCCTAGGTGCGAGGTCTAGACACGCCCAGGCGCACACACATTCACACACACACATGACAAACCCTAAAATACACACAAGTAGGTCATAAACACCACAGTTATGGAGAGACTTTGAGAGCAACAGTCCAGGTTTCTACTGTAATGGATGAGATGAGCGGGTGGGATGAGTAGTAATAATACCAATAATAATAATAATAATGATTATCTATAGAACTATACATTGTGCACTTGTAGGAAAAGTCTAACAAAATACGACTGCTTTGTGAACTGAATCAGGGCTGAGGAAGAAGTCCTCCATCAAAAAGTAAGGCAAAGGGAGAGGAACACAACAGGTCCCACACCGTGTCTGATACCTGAGCTATCTGGAGAGTGGAGCTGACACCCTGCTGACACACAGGTGCACACACACGCACACACACACACACACGTGCAGCACAAACGGCCTTGTTCCTGGCTAGTGTGCATGGTTTGAGTGTTGTCGCGTCAGGGGAGCCGGTTAGGGTTATATCCGCTCCATTAAAGTGGACACACAAACCCGTCTTTTTGGTTTGTGCCAGCCAGCCTGACCTTTGACCCCACAGCAGGGAGACAGTACTGAAAGGAGGAAGAAAGGGCGGGGATTTCCAAGCACCCCGAACGCACATAATGAACTTCTCTCGTCAGTCTGGTCTCTGCTTTCTGGTGCGTCTCTCCAGATTTGTGCGGCAGGTGGTAGAAAAGGAAAAAAAAAAAACGGAAACAAATAATGGGCTTGAAGGAAGAATCAAGTCCCCAAAAGCAAAGCAAAGAGTTCTTTCCAGGAACATAAACCAGGCTCAGACTTTGTAGTAGATGTTGGCGGGGCTCTGCGGCGGCATCTCCTGGACGATGTAGACCGGGTGGCCATAGTCGCCGCTCACCTTCTCATAGTGAGGGCAGTAGTTGTTCTCTGTCCGCAGCGGAATGATGATGTCACTGGGCTCCGTGCCAGCAGTGCCCCCGGGCAGCTTGGGGTTGGACAACGTGCTGAGTGACAGCGCGGAGGGACGGGGCTGCGAGTGGCTGTTTTTCCTGGCCCGCTTACGCATCTTGATGAGCAAGATGACCAGGAGGAGAATGAGCACCAGGAAGATGATGCAACCGGCGCCGATGGCGGAGAACACGGCCACCCTGGAGCCCAGGAAGCCGTCCGAGTTGCCGGAAGAACCGGACTGGTCCTGGTTCATGGTGTCTGCAGAAAGATGGACGAAAGGATGGACATGTAAGCACAGGAAATATACGCAGAAATAACTATATGAAGAAATCTGGTATGAAAATAAATACTTTGTTGTTTTTTTAAGGATGCAGGTATTTATAACAAAAAGCCCTTTTTTTTAAAAGGGAAAACGAATGACGAAAAGCAATTATAAAAAGAAATAATTAACGCAAATTATATTATCATTATTATAAATGATACAAAATACTTACAAAATAAATAATTGCAATCTACTAGTAGGAAGGCGAATTATATGACAATTTACCTGACGCAATTCCAACTTTGACCACAGTGTAAGTTGCTATGTAGAGTGGCGCTTTTCATCATGTTCGGCAGACTGCATTGCAAAATTATTAACCCACCCCTCTTCCTCTCATGCGAGATCCACACAGGAATGGGGCCATATGAATCCCTTTCTTTCTGTAGTTGCAATTTGAGAATATTCAATAAGTACATTAATTGTATACGATATATAAGTTGTACAATGCTGATGAAATATTTTGGCATGACTTTCAACAGAAATGCAAAAAAAAAAGGGAAATTGAGCTTCATAAATTGGAGACAAACATAAATATAAAAACAGTGTTCTTTAAAAAAAATGTTTTCAAAGAAATATAATTGCATTTATTTGGACCTAAAAAATATGTGCTTTTAGGATTACAAAAAAACACCAATTGCCTTTTTTATTTTGAAAATGTGGTAATAAATTCCTGTATCTGCAGATTTATCCGGATCCTCACCAAAATGGTTTATGCACACCTCTCAACAATGTTTCGTGACGTTGGTAATATACTCTATATATCTGGTAGTAACCAGTAAATAGTAATACATGGGTATTAACTGGTTTATAGTATTATATGAATATTAACTAGGAAATAGCATTGAAAAGAGTATTAAATAGTAACCTAGCAAGCACAAGACATTGAAACAACGTTGATTATACATACATTTCCTTTAAAACTGACTTATAAACAACAGTGCAAACTAGTCACATTTGTAAATTGAGACAACGTTGATGTACAACGTTGGATCCATGTTGTTGGGAAATGACCAAATTTCAAAGGTCAAATCAACGTCAGAACCCAACATTGATTAAACGTCGTGAAAAAACATTGTTTCAACATGATGTTTGAGTTGCTCAACGTCAGGACCTAATTCTACAAGTTCTCAACATTGTTTTAATGTCTTGTGCCTGCTAGGAAATAGTACGACAGGAATACTAAGGAGTAAATAACATTAAATGAGTGTTGACCAATAAATAATATTAGATAAGTATGAAAAGTAAATTAGTAATAAATGAGCATTAGGCAGTAAATAGCATTAAATAGGTATGAACTAGTAAATCGTATTAAATGAATATTAACTAATAAATAGTATTATGTATGAACTGGTAAATTGTATTAAATTAGTATTACTAGTAAAGAGTAATGTACTAGTGTTAATAAGTAAATAGTATTTATCTGGTAGTAATTAGTAGGGGTGTCTTGATATAGCATAGTATTGGCCGATACTAATATTTATCTGATAGGATATCAGCAGGAATCATCAAAGTACATACTTTTGTTATTTTATAGTGTGGAATGTTAGAAAATATTTGATCAAGTGAAATTAGTCAGATAACAATAGTAGGTATTAAAAACACTAACCTTATGACAGATTTATGCTTTTGAAGAGGAGTGCTACATAGTTTTTGGTGACACTTAGTGATCATAATTTAATAAATTAATAGGTTGAATGATGCGGACACGTTTGTTACTGGATACTTTCCAATACACTTCTGCCTTGGAGATTTTGTATTTAAGTAATACGCAACTATAATTATTTGACATTTGTTTATATCAACATATGTCGTGTTTTTGACTGCAATATGAAGGACATTTATTATGTATGTCCAGCTTGTGTGCTTAGCTGCTGTGTAGCTGCTACCTCCTCACAGCCTACAGCATAGCCTTCCATATTTACCTTTTGTACTGTGCTTTACTGCTTGAATTTGAGCTTACAGCATAATGAACATTTTAGATTTAAGCCGATATCATCAGATCCAGACACTCCTATAGTAAACAGTAATGCAGATCTATTAAATTATGTCATCCCCAAATTTGTAAAAAGTGAGTAAAAACATAAAAAGCAATTAAAAAAAAGTCTTACAAACAAAACAGAGCCACCTGTACTTTCATGTGGGGAAGGGGCTCACAGTTGCACTCGCTGCTTGCTGAAAATGGTGATACTGATACATGCTTTGATGTCAGTCTCTTCACAATTATTTCTCACTTTAAAAAAAAAGGGGACTATTTAGAAATATCAGATTACTGGCTAAATATAGCGTAGAGTCGCCAAATTGGCAACACTGATTTCTCCTGCTCTGTCCGTTTATTCTCTGGCAAACCAAAAGCGTTAAAAAAAAAAACCACTTATGTACTGTAGTATGCATTTATGAGCGAAGGCAAACTGGCGGTACCAAATCTATATGTGACAGCCCGCCACAAATACATGTACATGTATGGGTAATAGTATACAGCAGTAGTCCCAAACCACCGGGCCACGGCCCGGTACCGGCCGCAAAATAAATTAAAAAAAAATATATATATATATATTTTATTTTTTATTGTATTTTTTTAATTATATAAATAAATAAATAAATAAATAAATAAATAAATAAAATATCAACATAAAAAACACAAGATACACTAACAATTAGTGCACCAACCCAATGCCCCCCCATCCCTCCCATTCACTCATTCACACTCATTCGCACAAAAGGGTTGTTTCTTTCTGTTATTAATATTTCTGGTTCCTACATTTTATATCAATATAGATCAATACAGTCTGCAGGGATGCAGTCCGTAAGCACACATGATTGTATTTTTTAATGACAAAAAAATACAATAAAAATACAGTCCGTGGGACACATTTTCAAGCGTTGACCGGTACGCAGTTACAAAAAGGTTGGGGACCACTGGTAAACAGTATACATGATTATTACCTACTACATAGTATAGAGAAATATTCACAGAAAGTTAACAGGTTTTTTTTTTATCAACATTCTCTGTGTGTTTGCACTACCACAAACGGTGATAACAAAAACAAACAATAACCTTTACTTTTCACTTGGCAGAAATAAAAAAAAAAACATTTTGGAGAGGCGCGCTTTAAGTGGGGAGCAGCAATTACAACAAATTGGGAAGGACACCGAAACATCCGATTTGTATCATGTAGTTATTTTAACAGGTGTGTTTGTGGTGGGGTTCGGAAGAAGGAGCAAGTGGGGGGTTGTCACTGGACAGTAGAGAGAATGATTGTCTCCTCCGGTGACTGAAATCTGAGAAGCAAATCTCTTTTCCATGCATGCGTGCAGCTGCTGCCAAAGACCCTTACCCAGCCCCCCGCCCCCAGCCCATTACCACCAGCACCACATCTTTACTGTCCACGAGCCTCCGCTCCAGCAACATGCAGAGAGGAGCCTCTCCAGAGATAACCCTGCAGATTGCCATCCTACATAATGACTATGTCTGCACACTCCACTGACCACACCGCACTTAACCATTGGAAGGGAAGCCGATTGCTGTGCCTGAAAGCTAATGACAAGTAAATGACATGACTGAAAGCTACCGATCCCTCGCCTTATCCGTGCAATCAGAGGCAGGAGGAATTTCATACATTCTGCACACGGCGATGCTGGAAGGAGGCTGTCAGAAATTTCATCCCAGAAATATCAGCTCCTCAAGCCGCAATGACACTTCCTTCATTCCACCTTTCACCTGTTCACTTGACATAATCACTGATCTAACAGTGGTAGACAGGTAAAAGCCCGCGTATACGGAAAAGGGATATTAGGAAATCTTTTTATAGAGCAGCTAATGTCAAATAAGCAATTATTGAATGGGGGTGGCTTATCACGCTGGGCCAGGCAGAACAGTGTGTACTTGGAATATACTTCTTGCCATTCAAAGTTGTGGAGTAAGTCAAAAAGATAGTTGGGGAATTGATCTTGGAGGAAAACATCAGATGAAAGGTGATGGGGTAAATGGCAAACAAGAAAGACTCGTGAGGGCTGGAGGAGGCTCAGACGACTGCTTTTATTATCCCACCGTCTGCTTTTAATTACACTGCTAATTAGGGTAAAGATATACAGAACAATTACAGGACAACTGTTGTATCAACGATCCTGCCGTTGTAAAGATAATGGGGTGATTTATTCTGCCTCAAATACTGTAATCTAAATATTAGAAATATCGCCGATGATGCAGTCCACTTCTACACCACAGCAATAAAAGTAAAGTGTCTCCCATACATTTCATTTATTGGTGGCGGCCAACTATAAAAAGATCTCGTTAGAGGGCAGTCCACATTGTAACCCCACTTCTTAACACATCTCATACGTACCTGGTCTGCCAGAGAATAAGAAGATGTAGCATCGTTGCTAACATTAGTGAGTATTCAGGCAGTTCTAGATAGTAAGTGTAAAAGGGTAAATGTATTTTCTATTCTGATATTTTGATATAGAGTTTCCAGTTCGGTACTGAGGCCACCTGAAGGGAAGGACAAAGAGTTCTTGCATCAGGTGTTTACTTAGTAATCAAATAAAAGGTGAAACATTTGGCGTGGGAGCAGCGATCCAGACGTGCCGGGAGTGTGTATAAGAGTATGCTGACACATTGATTGTTGAATGCATCACAACGTAGGCACCTGACGATCAATATGGATTAGCAAATGTTTATTTTCCATCATAGCAAAATCGCATAAATACAAGTGCAGTACCCGGAAGATGGGCATAGCGAAAAAGGCCATCCGCACAGTTTTAAGGGACGGGCTGTATCGTAGCGTCTACCTTGATGTTAGGGATGACGAGGAAGCGGTCGTAAGTACACCACAGAAACACGGTCACAGAAACGGTCAGAATATCAAACTCAACTGTCGCTACAGTATCAGAACTGCACAACAAGCAAAACACTGACAATGCCAGGTATTGGGAAAATAAGATGTTTTCTACAGATTTTGTTTTGAATTTTTTTTTCATCATTTGTCGCTTGGTAACACCTCGCCCTTACCCGTGAAATACAGGGACTATGGCTCGTTGTTTTGTGTTACAAGGAAAAGCTGAATTGTTGGTTCTAATAACTAATAGTAAGACAAAGAGTTGTCTTTGAATAATGTACTACTTTAAAAACAAGTAATAATACGCACATGCGTCATGGCCAACACTGCAAATTAGACAATGCCGTCATCCAGACCGCACCAACCCCTACAACGTAGTCCCAAAAATAGACTGCAGTCCTGTGGGAATTGCTGAGAGGCATGTAGTGAGTGTCTGTCCAACACAGCTCAGCATAGATATTAACATAGAGGTAGAAATTAGGATCCAAATACAGAACATCATTAGATTATGGGACGTACCTAACAGACCTCGTGGATGTCCTCAAAGTGTCGTATAAATTAGACAAAAAGTCGTAATTGAATGACGCCTCTTTGCCAAACTGACCCATTAAAATCCAAAAACGGGATGAAAAATCAATATGTACATAAAGTAGAGCAGGGCTATTTAACTGCATTGTTCTAAAAGCCACATTTTCAGAAAGCTAAAGACTGGGGAGGGGGGGTGGGGGGGGCACTTCTTCCTTCACTATTAGGAGAACCAGCCTTCGCTGTAGCGAACATTTGTTTTGGGGATCTTTCTTTTATTCGAGTTACACATTTCAGGACAAAATAGCCCTGTTATGTAGAATGCAAGTGTCCACTACAGTGTACGTTGGCCTTTTAGATGGTTAAAATGTCAATGCAAGGATCTTCCAATGTGCTTACACTGTTCCAAGTTCTCTATACAACAGAAGTGTCCTTGTGTTTTTTATGGAATTTGCCGCAAAAAAAAAATATTTTCAACATTTTGAACTGAAATCGAGGGGTAGTCTGATGTTACTGCCAGGCCGGATTTGGCCCCTAAGCCGCCAGTTGAAATGCCCTCTACGGTAGAGGGACTACATATTGTTTTTGTGTCTTTTGAATACAATTCGATTCATTGCTAGAGGTTACCCTGAAGGCTGATTATTCTATAATTCACATTAAAACAGCCTTTTCATGTAAACATTAACAATATTTACATTTTCATAATGATTTACTTACCAGGGTTTCCAGGCATCTCAGGTCCCACTCGATCCTGGTCTGGCGGCTTAGCACTGGACTCAGGTATGGCGTTATCTTCTGGATCGTCTGGCACTGCCGCATTTGGGTCTGTGAGAGAAACACGCACACAAAAACACCAAGTCAGCCTCTGACGAGCCGCATACGCTGAATAACAACGACATGGCCGTCTGCGGCAGAATAAAATAGTTGGTGTTATCTTTTGATATATCTTTCATGCACAGACAAGGTTATCTTTGCAACGTGTTGAGAGCGTCTTAGAAGTGTGACGATGAAAGAAAAAAAAAAAAGAGAGAAAGGACGAGTTAGCGAGCGTCTGTGAAACACAGCAGAATCCCTGTCCTGTCGTAAAAAATGAGCTCACATCTAACATCAGCAGGAATTTCCAAGGCAGAGACATTCACCAGCACACACACACACACACACACACACACACGGGTAAACACACATGAGCACAAAGCTAGGTTGTACTTACAATACACTTAAGGCATGGCAGAATGAGGGTGAAGTAGTTATATATTAACTTTTTATTGCTTTACATTATTCATCACGTTAAAAGGCCATAATATGTCTTATTTATTGCATCAGCTTTAACTGGGCCTGAGAAGAGGCACA
Source organism: Entelurus aequoreus (assembly GCF_033978785.1). Taxonomy (NCBI): domain Eukaryota; kingdom Metazoa; phylum Chordata; class Actinopteri; order Syngnathiformes; family Syngnathidae; genus Entelurus; species Entelurus aequoreus. The sequence goes on along the minus strand of NC_084734.1, from coordinate 64,725,076 downwards.
CTTCTGGAGGGGCGAGGACAGGAGGGCAGGAAGAGGAGAGGGAGATGAGGAAGAGGAGGGAAACAGATAGTTTATCAGTCTGTCTGTAGTGATTTCAGCGTGCGCACTTTGAAGTCTTTGTGCGGTGAGCACTGACGGGTCGGCGGCGTGCTTTTTACGAGGGCATGTCAGGCAGACGCAGGACGGTTATAAACTATTACCGAGGCCGGCAGCGCAGGTTCCTGGCTACAGTATCTTAAGGCTCAATGTGGTCTTTATCTGCATGTGCCTCAGGGCAGTGTTTTTCAACCACTGTGCCGAGCGTGAGATACAGTCTGGTGTGCCGTAGGAGATGATCTAATTTCACCTATTTGGGTTAAAAATATTTTTTGCAAACCGGTAATTATAGTCTGCAAATTATGTGTTGTTGTTGAGTGTCGGTGCTGTCTAGAGCTCTGCAGAGAAACCGTGTAATACTCTTCCATATAAGTAGGTGGCAGCCGGTAGCTAATTGCTTTGTAGATGTGGGAAACAGCGGGAGACAGGGTACAGGTAAAAAGGTGTCTAATGCTTAAACCAAAAATAAACAAAATGTGAGTGCCCCTAAGAAAAGGCATTGAAGCTTAGGGAAGGCTATGCAGAACGAAACTAAAACTGAACTGGCTACAAAGTAAACAAAAACAGAATGCTGGACGACAGCAAAGACTTAAAGCGTGTGGAGCAAAGACGCCGTCCACAATGTACATCCGAACATGACATGACAATCAACAATGTCCACACAAAGAAAGATAAAAACAACTAATTTATTTTTGATTGCTAAAACAAAGTAGATGCGGGAAATATGGCTCGAAGGAAGACATGAAACCGCAACAGGAAAATACCAACAAAACCACCAAAATAGGAGCACAAGACACTACACACAGGAAAACACCCAAAAACTCAAAATAAGTCACGGCGTGATGTGACAGCTGGTGACAGTACTTTGAGACAAGTATAGTGAAGCATGGTTGGTTATGATTTAAAGTCATATCCAACAATTGCGACGACGACTTTTTATTGTCAATATCGAGTTACATTTTTTTAATGATTTCTGCTGGTGGTGTGCCTTTGGATTTTTTCATTGAAAAAAGTGTGCCTTGGCTCAAAAAAGGTTTAAAAACACTGCCTCAGCAGACGTATGTGTGTGTGTGTGTGTGTGTGTGTGTGTGTGTGTGTGTGTGTGTGTGTGTGTGTGTGTGTGTGTGTGTGTGTGTGTGTGTGTGTGTGTGTGTGTGTGTGTGTGTGTGTGTGTGTGTGTGTGTGTGTGTGTGTGTGTGTGTGTGTGTGTGTGTGTGCGAGCAGGCAATTTACATCCACGTCCCTCATGGCCGGTTTTGCATGAGTCTACTTCAGTCCGCAACTCAGTTTGACCTACAAAGGGTAATAACGAAGGAGTAGGATAGCAGCAACATTTGCTTGTAGCGGCATTGCATTCAGTTTTCCTGAGCATCCATTAAACACAATCACACTATTAACACATTTGTCTTCCCAAGGCCCAGGCCGCCACTTCACCGTGAGTGCAGCACTAAGGGAGCAGTGCCGTGAGCTGCGGAGCAGTGTCAATAATTGATGAGAAAAGACAGCGGTAAGAGGTGGAAACGTTTGCACATTACGGCGGCTGCGAGGGGGGGGACACACGGTGATCTGATTCACTGTTTGTCGCCCACTGAGCATGTGCAGCTTGCGTTCTAATGTCCTGACCCATTTTTTCTGCGTGCGCCGATGACATTTCTTTTAGCTATGAAGACAGCTTCTACCTCAGAAGTGCCAAGCCGCCAGAAGGAGAGGAGACGGCGAGGGGGGGGGGGGGGCGACAATGATGGAGCTGCAGAGGCGAAAGGAGGAGGGGGGTCGGGGGTGGGGGGTCTGAGTTGCATGCAAGGAGGTGAGTCAACATATTTCTAACGAGGATGGCGGCGCATGAAAGAGTGAGCAACAATAGATGTTTGGAATATGCGCAGCTTCGCCTTCCTGACAACACAACGGTCGGAACACGAACATTTGAGAAGAAGTGACGTGAGATGGTGAATCATTCCCCACCTATTTGTCATTTGACCCACGTGAAAACAATGCACATATCCTCTAATAAGGGGTTTCTTAACCTTTTTAACCTCGGCCCGCAACTTTTCCACTACAGAGGGGCCAGGGGCCCACTTAATAATTATATTGAACCAACTTACAGTTAACAACCTTTTCAAATGATATGAAAGCATGTGTTCACCACAACCTTAGGTTTAGGTAAGGCTAATTAGAAACCAAACCAAATACTCTACATTTGAAGGGGATTCATAAATAACTGACAAAAAATAAAATTACATACAAATATGTTGTCCTAAAATAAATTAACTAAATAATTAATATGTTTCTTAACTAAACTAAAATACAGCTTCACCATTTTAGTCATGATGTGTTAACAAACTTCTGCATGACTTGAGCTCCAGACTTCTTCTTGTTCTTCTTTTATGGACCACAGCTGAGAAACAGATATTTTTGGCGGCCCAACAATGGTTAAAAAAGCACTTCTCTAAGAAACCAGTGTCCTCTGCAGTGGCCGTTTGATTATGATGTATTTCTTTTGTCCGAGTTACACATGTTTTAAAAATAGCCCAAAACACAAATGTTTGCAAATGTCTACTGGCGGCCGGGGACCAAATCTGGCTCTGAATTGACACCATACTGGCCCACTAGTTCAGTTCAAATATTGGGGGACAAACATGTTTGCAGCAAATTCCTAAAAGTTGTCCTGTAATCTTGCGAGCTAACAGAGAACACTGGGGTCCAAACTTGTGATTTACATAACTGATGTGTTACCTAAGTCCTCTCCTTTATTTCAGTTATATATTTTTTTCTATCATGTGATTTTATGTCCAGTAAATAAGGTGTTCCTGCAGAATGTTTACTTCAGATAGTCAGTTGTTCAACTTCTTAAGTTAATAAAGTAGTGTTCCTCAAGGTAAAATTTTAGGTCCTCTCTTTTTCATCCTTTGGGTTATTCAACTGGTGGCTTGCAAGTTCAGTTAAAACATGTGAGAGACTCACATTTATAATATAAAATATATTAACAATATGCAATATAATAATGTACAATATAGGAAGTAAAAATGCATAAATAATCAATTTACTATCGAATTGTACCCCCTAAATTGTAATCCTAATCAAATGGTGAGGAGCAACTTCTTAGCTTTCTGGGAATGTGGCACCCAAAACAATTTAGTTGAACATCCCAGTCCAATAATGATCAATGTCCAATACCCTACTGGACGCTGTGACGGTTCACCGACATGCAACCCAGAGAGCAAAAGGGAAAGAAGTGGACATATGGGAGAGCTCAGGGATTTGGCTACAGGAAGTGTTGGCATTGGACTGCAGAGACAGAGGGAATGTGGATTAAACACAATGACATCTGGGGTCAGAGCCAAGTACGGCCCACCATTTTTGGAGGCTGACTTCTATTCAATTATATAACCAGATACAAAATACAGATGACACAAGACGTCATAAATTAGGTGGCCGCTCCACCCTAAATCAGCCGACTTCTTCCTTCCTGTGAGGATAGGAGAGCTTTTTTACTTTGGGTTGGCTTTCTTTAAAAATAGAAGTGTGGTTTAAAATTCCAATCCTGGCTCAGATCAAAAGTGCTCTAAGATAACTCCTGTTATGTTTTAGGTGGGGCCTAATCTCAGTGGAATAAAGTCGGATTTTGTAAAAGTAGGAATTGCTTTGTAATTAGAAGGAAATAGTCATTTTTAGGTCCTTTTTTAAGGGATGTTGAAAATAACATTCTTGAACCTTAACCACAAGCAAAATTCTGACAAAAGTAGTATTTCCACTACAGTATATGCGCAGCACAATTGCCATGTTTGGGGAGATTTCTGCAGTACCTTTTTCTTTTACATCACGTGCGTATAAATTGCTAGAAAACACCTTGTGCTCCACTACACAACTTTATTCACTTTGTGTGTGGCGTTGAGATGCTTTTACTGATCTTGTTGTGGCAAACATAAAATAAAGTTTAAGAAAAATGTGTTTGTTGCCATCTTGACTCCATATCAAATCAAGTCAAACTTTTATTTATATAGCACTTTTTATACACAGGCAAGTGGCAAACAGAAACTGCTGTACAAAAAAATTGAAGAAGAAAATACACACACACACACACACACTCACACACACACACACACACACACACACACACACACACACACGGACACACGCACACCACACTATTGACAATAACAAAACAAAACATGGCATGGCACTGAGGATTTGAGGACAAATATATTGAAACAGTTTAAATCCAGACTGAATACCCACTACTCTTTATGGCGTTCTTGTTAATTGTATTCCATATTCATATATAGTTTGTACTTCTCTGTTTAAGATATTATGTAGGTATTAGTATTTTATTTATTCTAGTCAACTGGGGTTGTTTTACATGTGCCATTTTCAAACGAATGTATATACTATAAATACAATTATAAATGCATTATTATATTTACAGTCATTACTATCTAAAGGTGATTTAATTATTATAAATATGTAAGTAAGGCTCCTCCTTTGACAGCTGACATATGCTGTTACGTATTGGGTAATTTTTATTTTTGTGTTATATAGACACACACACACAAACATATTTATTTATATAGACTGTATATATATAGATATATATAAATATATATATATATACAGTATATATATATATATATATATATATACATATATATATATATATACAGTACCATATATATATATATATATATATATATATATATATATATATATATATATATATATATATATATATATATATATATATATATATATATATATATATATATATATATATATATATATATATATATATATATATATATATATGCCAATCCAGAGGTACCGCCCCCGATGTCCAAGCGATGCTGCAGAGTCTGCAGAGTATGTATATATATGTAATATATACTTGTCCAGGGTGTACCCTGCCTTCCGCCCGATTGTAGCTGAGATAGGCTCCAGCGCCCCCCGCGACCCCGAAGGGAATAAGCGGTAGGAAATGGATGGATATATGTAAATATACATATATATATACATATATATATATATATATATATATATATATATATATATATATATATATATATATATATATATATATATATATATATATATATATATACACTACCGTTCAAAAGTTTGGGGTCACCCAAACAATTTTGTGGAATAGCCTTCATTTCTAAGAACAAGAATAGACTGTCGAGTTTCAGATGAAAGTTCTCTTTTTCTGGCCATTTTGAGCGTTTAATTGACCCCACAAATGTGATGCTCCAGAAACTCAATCTGCTCAAAGGAAGGTCAGTTTTGTAGCTTCTGTAATGAGCTAAACTGTTTTCAGATGTGTGAACATGATTGCACAAGGGTTTTCTAATCATCAATTAGCCTTCTGAGCCAATGAGCAAACACATTGTACCATTAGAACACTGGAGTGATAGTTGCTGGAAATGGGCCTCTATACACCTATGTAGGTATTGCACCAAAAACCAGACATTTGCAGCTAGAATAGTCATTTACCACATTAGCAATGTATAGAGTGTATTTCTTTAAAGTTAAGACTAGTTTAAAGTTATCTTCATTGAAAAGTACAGTGCTTTTCCTTAAAAAATAAGGACATTTCAATGTGACCCCAAACTTTTGAACGGTAGTGTATATATATATATATATATATATATATATATATATATATATATATATATATATATATATATATATATATATATATATATATATATATATATATATTTATGTGTGTGTGTGTGTGTGTGTGTGTGTGTGTGTGTGTGTGTCTGTCAATATAACAAAACAAAAAAAATTACCCAATGTATATTATGAAGCCACAACGGAGACCCTGGACTGTTAAAGAACTTAAGTTGTACATCAAGCAAGAATGGGAAGGAATCGGAAACTTCAAAGATCGGTCTCCTCAGTTCCTAAACGTTTACTGAGTGTTGTTAAAAGGAAAAGCCATGTAACACATGGGTAAAAATGTCCCTGTGCCAACTTTTTTGCAATGTGTTGCTGCCATTAAATTCTAAGTTAATGATTATTTGCAACAAAAAATTCAGTTTCTCAGTTCGAACATTAAAAATCTTATCTTTACCGTCTATTCAATTGAAAATAAGTTGAAAAGGATTTGCAAATCAATGTATTATGTTTTTATTTACGATTTACACAACAATGTATGCATGTATATATGTATATATATATATATACAGTATATATTTATATGTATATGTGTATATGTATATTTAGTTTCCTTGCCTTCTATAACCAAGGAATGCTAAGTCCCTGTTCGTTGTAAGGGCACAGCTCAAAGAGGCGTGTTGTATCTATATCTATCCATTCATGTGTATGACTAGCAGTGTGAATATTGTTCTCTGTCTTGATTTAAAAATCTACTTGCTAATTTTCTCTTCTGAGCTGGTTACTCTCTGCTGCAACGCAGTTCCAGTCAGTTTTCTGTTAAAATGTACAAATCACTTATTCTTTTGTTCTTTCACTACTTGACATGGACGTTATCTTTGCGGTTAACATGGCTTCTCTCTCGTCCTGCTGCGTTTTGCTCCGCGCTAGTTACACATTTCAGAATCGTCAGTATTACTTTATTTAACATACTAGACACCTTTTCTGGTTTCATTGGACACTTTCGGGGACTAACATATTTGTTTTGCTTTTAATGTTTTCATGTAATAGCTTGCAGTCATGTGGGAAAACACTGATGGTCCAAATGGTTCTTTCACATGCATATCTATGTGACATTTCAAAGCGTGTATTTATGAATGTGAAACATTGTCACGCCAACAAAATACATAGCTAAGGAAGTGGGTTAGACTTGGTCCTACATCTCCAGTAAAGAAGACGACCCAGACTGAAACTACATTATCTCAGTGTTTAATGAGCATGTCAGACCACACAGCAGGAATTGGATGCAGGGCAACCAAGTTTATTGATGTGATGGAGAGGGGCGGCCTGCCTGGCTTTCCTTGTGCATGAAACAATTAAACATTATACAACTGAAAAATTATTGACACCGCTAAACTGTAATTCATACAAATACATCTTTACTGCACACAATACTGTATTTTTAACATTTCTGTAAAAGTTACTTTTCATTTTGTGTCTTTTTCCAAACATGTGGTGAAAAATAACAAATTGCTTTATGCACACATCAAAGTGAATAGTGTCCAGTGCATATAGTCACTAACTAATGCCAAATAAGGGTTGTACGGTATACCGGTACTAATAAAGTATCACAGTACTAATGAAGGAAAAAAAGGTACCATGCTGCTTTTGTAAAATATCGGTACTTTTTTTTCTTGCGTCTGATGGCGTAAGAACGTATTCCATTATTTTTTTTACCAATGTTGACGAGTATAGCTTACGGTTAATAAAACCCTAAACTCAGTGCTTCAATAAATTGTCTTAAGTGTCAAAAATATATTCTCCTGCGACCCAGTATGCTCCTCTGTATGGGACAAGCTTTTTGAACTTCATTTAAATGCTAAAATATTGGGCAATAAGGAAGCTGTGTCCTCCCAAAATGACTGCCTTATTATGTGTTTTATTAATGCAGTTATTGAGTTTTTAAGAAGAAAAACAACTTTTTGCAATATACATTCATCATGATATGATACACCTACCTAAACACCTCCCTAATATGACTGTCAAAAGAAGTATTATTAATATTAGTTTACTTCATTACTTTGTATTTGAATACTGTTACCATATTTGTAAATACTATATTTGTTGCTCTGTTGTTTTTGTTACTGTCTCTCTCTGTCTTGCCCCCCCTCCCCCAATTTTTTTTCGTCTTTATTGTATCCCCTTCTATTCCGGTCTAAATGCACCAAACACTATTATTGTCTAAACATTTAATGAAGTTAAACACAAATAATGCAACAGGAGAAGTATCCCACGCATTTCTTTTGTAAAATCAATACAGCAGGTATAAGGGCATGTGGTGGATGATTAAAAAAAGTGTATTCAACAGATACCTATGCATAGACAAATAAAATAAACACATTTTATGACATAAAATAAACTATTATAGAATATTGTATTACCCAAAGCAACTAACTACTTTATACAAAATAAATTACTTTTTTATTTTTTAAAGAGGAGTTTAAAAAGGTTATTCATATTCAGCAAAAGAACTGCAAAAATGTATTGGTCTCTTATGAAATAAACAATAGATGAAGAATAAACTAATGTTTGCATAATATCCTAATGTTTTGAGATGCATCTGTTTCGTTAATATTAATCATTATTTGTCTGTACTGAGTGTTGCTCCTTATAGCATACAGTGCATCCGGGAAGTATTCACAGCGCTTCACTTTTTCCACATTTTGTTATGTTACAGCCTTATTCCAAAATGGAATACATGTATTTTTGTCCTCAAAATTCTACAGAAAATACCCCCCTAATCAAAATTTTTTTATTTTTTTTTGTGCAATTATATTATTACTAAACAACTAAAAAAATCACATGTACATATGTATTCACAGCATTTGCTTAATACTGTCTTTGTGTACCTTTGGCAGGAATTACAGCCTCAAGTCTTTTTGAATATGATGCCACAAACTTGGCACACCTATGTTTTGGCAGTTTTGTTCATTCCTCTTTGCCCATTTGCTGTGGGGATGTGTTTTAGTGACAGGAACGGGGAGTCTTGTAAAGATAGAGGGAAATATGAATGCAGCAATGTACAGAGATATCCTGGATGAAAACTAACGCTTCCCCTCCAAACTGATGGAGATTGAGAAGTGCTGCAAAGAAGAATGGGCGAAACTACCCAAAGATAGGTGTGCCAAGCTTGTTGCATCATATTCAAAAAGACTTAAGGCAGTAATTGCTGCCAAAGGTGCATCAACAACGTATTAAGCAAAGACTTTAAATACATATGTAAATGTGATTTTATTTAAAAAATTTTAGGACAAAAATGAATTTATTCCATTTTGGAATAGGGGTGTAACATAGCAAATTGTAGAAAATGTAAATCGCTGTGAATACCATCTGGATGCACTGTAAATACCTGTAGTTGTGAACAATCAATTACATAACCAAAAAAGAGGTCATATTTGCAAATATGCGGTACTTTGTTTTCAACATATCCATCACTGAAAGTGTGTTTGAAAGTAATCACATACATTAGTATGTAGGTTGTTTTACATATAAATAAATAAATACATAGATATAAAGGTAGTTTTAGCTTGGTCGACTGCATCTTTTCAAACGAGGTTTTTAGGGCACAGAGATTGTGAGTGACTGATCACTTCAGAGTTTAGACCATTTTGGGAAATAAGCACAGACTCTGTTCAGACGTTAAGGAACAGCCGGGAGGGATATGAACCCACTCGAGGCGAGAAGAAGTTTCCTAGAAATTTCCTTGAGTCAGATGTTTGCGTTCGACTTCCATTAAGTTCAGGGATTTGTCTAAAGCCTTAAAAGCAGAGGCTGGCCTGCCCTCTTGCAGCTGTGTTGTCATTTGGTGGTGAGATCTCAGGCTGCAGGATGCTTGAAGTGACCTACATGGAAGAATATCGCAACGCCTGCTTGTTTGTGAAATTACTGTGGGTATTTTTTCACTGTATCGGCTGAATTTGCTCCAACTCCGACCCTGCTAACATCAGCAGCTCGTTAGTTTCTGTTTTCCAATGGAGTGCCAGGAAAGGCTGCTCTTATGCTGCGAGCCAGCCTTCAAATCTCAACTACACACACACCAGCATCTACTGTCAGTTTATGTCTTACATGTAAGACTATTTTCTAAAGGCTGGATCAGATCATCACGGCAGGCAGATGTTTCATTTGGACGGGGGCTATAAGGATGGTGGGTGTTTACGCATGAGTTACACATCTGTGTACAGCACCCTGTCAAGATCAGGATATGTGAGGCTGCTTAGTAAGTCAAATATGCTGCAAAGCAAATGCTGTGTCCAAACATATTTAAACAAAAGTCACTTACCCGGCATCTTTAGCCTTCTTTCAAAGGCCACTTACACATAAACACACCTTAACTTTTAGACTATGAATCGAGCTAAGTTCCATCTCTCGTTTGGTGTCCATTTTGGGTTTTTTAAGAATCAGGACATGAAGGCATTCCTTTAAGTCATTTCTTATTTATAGCTGGTGCTAAATCATTTGATTTATTCTAATTTGTACATAAACATTAGGATTTGTAAATGAAGTGGAAAATGTTCTGTTGAATTATTCATCATACTGATGCACATATTGGCGCAAATGCAGAAAACCCATTTGGTTATTTTGAGTTACTTGCACACAATCATAAACCCAATTTGTATCAACAAGTGACTGTTCATTCGTATAATGATGTATAATTAAATAGGAATGCCAAATATATCTGTGCTGTGACCCATTAACGTTTAACAATCTGGTTTGTCCATCCATCCATCCATTTTCTACCGCTTATTCCCTTTGGGGTGGCGGGGGCGCTGGAGCCTATCTCAGCTACAATCGGGCGGAAGGCGGTGTACACCCTGGACAAGTCGCCACCTCATCGCAGATCTGGTTTGTCGTTTTCTGTATAGAGGTTAATCTGTGTCTTTATCACGAAAGCTTTGTTTGGACACTGAATTTATGAAACTTAATTTTTTGCATTTGAATTTTGTGAACTGATTTTTTTTTACATTAATTATTTCATTGAATAAAATAATTGTGAGAAAAATGTATGTGTTTAACATGGCAGTGTGTTTAAAGACTGTCTTACAATTTATAGTGTGTACAAAAAAAAAGCAGCGTATAATAATTTTGTGTAAAAAAAAAATTCAGTACAGAAATATATATTGCTTCAAAACTCAAGACTCACTTCCAGTAAATTAAGACTGAAGCTATCGATCCTGTCTCAGAACCAGCCAATGAGATGTCAAATTTTAAGTCACGTGACACAGGTCTTGCAAAGCAGAAAAAAGGCAGTTTATGCAGCACTTCACGCTACAACAGACCTTGGCATAAAACAACATAATAAACATTTAAAGTCTGTGTTCTGTCAAATTTTGCAGTTTCCTCGAAAAAATCTAGCAATGGCATAAAACGGTGATTAAAGCAAAAATGTAAGCTACCATTTTTGCATCAATGTGAACTTCCAATGTGGACTGTGTCATGCTGTAATTGTCTACATGCTTGCTGGTCAGAAGATACAATGAAAGAAATATAATTTAAAATCACTACTCATTTGTTTTCGATTGGTATTTTGTTTGAGGCAAATATTTGTAATGTGTGTGTTTGTGCACATGCTCAGTAGCGTTGGGTAGTAGACATCACTAGAACACCAGCCTGCTAGATGTTTCCAAACTATAGGAGTTATTCCAATGTTAGAATATTCACTTTTGAGTGACATACATGAATTGAACATACATCCATAGGAACTACATCAAAACAGCTCCATGCAGATGAGGCACGAACCAGAGTGGGCAGGTTTTGTTTACAGAGAAGCAAGCCTGAGATGCGAGTGTCAGACGAAGGCAGTCAAAGTTCTGCAGAAAAATTATATTGTATCAAATATGTAAATCTTTTTTACCCTTTGCATTTGTTTCGCAGTGTTTGTTGCATCCTTCTTTGTTCTTGCTTGATAATGAAAGATGTCAAGAGGAGCAACGTTCATAAATCAATCAATCAATCAATCAGCTTTATTTGTCCATTCTTAACATGTACAAGACACATAAGAACTGAAATTACATTTTCGGCACAATCCCGCTAAGAGCAGACATACGTTACAGGGAGACAAGACGGGACCGCCAACGGATCAGCCACTTAGAGCGCTCCTTAAAAAGGTGGGAAAAAGGTGACAACGGGGAAGGCGGGAAGAGTAAAAAAAATATCAGTCTGAGGCTGGACCCTCAGGAATGGTCCAGACTGAGTCCGAGGAAAAAAACCTCACATAGCATGGCACACATAAACATGGTACATGTAATCACAACAACTCGCAACAGAGTCATCCAACAGGACTTTGGAGGCCGGCAGCTGCTGTTGAGCGCTACTCAGCCCCCACAACCCCGGAGGAATTAAGCAGTGGTGAAGGCGTTGATTTGGGGAGGGGTGTGTGCGTGCATGTATGCCCAATTAACTTGGGTGAGATGTTGGAATTGTCTTTATGGGCCGAGGCCGGCCCCAAGAGTTCAAGAGTTCAAGAGTCCGACCCAGGTGCTTTTGAAAAAAAGGGAAAGGTCAAAAGCGTCCATCTTTGAGGAGTCCTCAGGGGAGTGTTTTCAAACAGCCTGTTCCTCAAGGCCATTCGAGGGAGTCAAATCGTAGATTAAGATGTTGTTTTTTCTTCGAGCAGTCAAAACAATGACATTCCTGCTCTGTATGCTGGCTCTGACAATTCCAATTTATTCTTTCTCTAACTTCATCAAGATGGAATCTACCTTGCGATTCAAATCAGCAATCGCTCCAGTCTGTGATCCCACAGCACGACCCAATCCTTCCATTGCGTTGAACAGCCTGTTGGCCCCTTGAGTGGCTGCCATCGTCTTCCGAATTTGACGATACACCAGAGCAATGCCCAGCCCAATCAGCAAATGCCCTGCGATCACAGCTCCAAATAGGTAGATGTCTTCCACGTCCTCGATGGAAAGGACTGAGAGGCACATGATTCTCCAAGTATTACCTCTTTTCCTTGTCGAAAAGACTGTGTCAATTGCGTCGAGAGTCCAGTTGATCAAATTCATTTTGATGTTTAGATTTGAGGACAGCTCAAGAAAAGAGGCTTCAAAAAGTTAAGACAAGACAGGACACAAGAAAGCAAGCGGGAAGGAGGAGGAGCAGGGAAAAATGCGACCACCCTCACCAAGAGGCAAGACAGAAAAGATGCTCAATATTCAGTGTTTTATTGTTCATAGTCAGTATTGTAAAATTCCACATTCTGTATTTCCATGTACATTCTGAGTGTCTTATTCAGTTAAAAAAAATGTATTCTGTTTTTTTGGATGGTCTGTCGTAACGTTTTTGGTATCCGTCGTTATTCTGTGAGTGTTTGTACCATCGTGTGATCAGCTCTAAATTCCTTGCAATAGCTCGTTGAGAAATGTTCTTAAACTCATTTAATTTAATTTAATTTTTTTCTTAAATTAATCAATCCAACAAAACAATACACAGCAATACCATAACAATGCAATCCAATTCCAAAACCAGCAACACTCAGAACTGCAATAAACACAGCAATTGAGAGGAGACACAAACATGACACAGAACAAACCAAAAGTAGTGAAACAAAAATGAATATTATCAACAACAGTATCAATATTAGTTACAATTTCAACATAGCAGTGATCAAAAATCCCTCATTGACATTATCATTAGACATTTATAAAAATAAAAAAAAATGAACAATAGTGTCACAGTGGCTTACACTTTCATCGCATCTCATAACCTTCACAACACACTGTGTCCAATATTTTCACAAAGATAAAATAAGTCATATTTTTGGTTCATTTAATAGTTAAAACAAATGTACATTATTGCAATCAGTTGATAAAACATTGTGCTTTACAATTATAAAAGCTTTTTACAAAAATCTACTACTCTGCTTGCATGTCAGCAGACTGGGGTAGATCCTGCTGAAATCCTATGTATTGAATGAATAGAGAATCCTTTTGAATCGGGAAAATATCGTTTTTAAATCGAGAATCGTGTTGAATTGGAAAAAAAATTGTTTTTGAATCGAATCGTGACGCCAAGAATCGATATTGAATCGAATCGTGGGACACCCAAAGATTCACAGCCCTAATATATACTGTGTATATATACATATATATATATATATATATATATATATATATATATATATATATATATATATATATATATATATATATATATATATATATATATATATATATATATATTAGGGGTGTAACGGTACACAAACATTTCGGTTCGCTACGTACCTTGGTTTAGAGGTCACGGTTCAGTTCATTTCGGTACAGTAAGAAAACAACAAAATATACATTTTGGGGTTATTTATTTACCAAATTTGCAAAATCTTCCACCAAAAATATTTTTCTTAGTTGAATATTTGATGTGAAGTAATCGGAACCTTGAATAGGTCAATAATTCATAATAACATTGATTTTGATTCAATATTATGTTTTGAGCAATGACAGTTTGAAAGAAAAAAACCCAGCTTTGTTTGCAACTTTTTCTAAATTACATTTAACCTTTAAGCTTTTTTATTTCACTTTTGTTATGTTTTTGTTTATTTTAATATTATTTTTAGAATGTGCCGTGGCCCTTTAAAACATTAGCTGTGGGCCGCAAATGGCCTCCGGGGCACACTTTTGACACCCCTGCTATAGATAATAAAAAATGTAATCTGATAAATCTATGGATAAAAAGCAGAGCCTGGCGACGCATGCGCGTTTATCATAACTCTCTCGCTCTCTCTGTCCCTGCCCCTCCCTCACGAAAGCTGCTGGGCGCACAATTTATTTTGTTTTTAACCCCTTCTTAACCCTGAACGTACATTGAAAATACACGCAACCCTAACTCAAAATGCCGGACATTTGAGGCATTTAAGAAACTCCGCCCTGACAGCTCCGCAAAAGAGGACATGTCCGGTGAAAAGAAGACGTATGGTAAGACTAATGGTAAGTTAGCTGCTAGCATGCCGTGTGTTGTGCCTCGGTGTGCATTGTTTACACAACGTGCGTTACGCTACTTAATATGTCCGCGTGGAAACTCGTTCGGTACACCTCTGAACCAAACCAGAACCCCCGTACCGAAACGGTTCAATACAAATACACGTAGCTTTACACCCCTAGTATATATATATATATACACACACACACACGTATGTAAAATTATAGTCGTCCTTACAAAATCAGAATTCATTGCAGGGCTGTTGTATTATACTTTATTTGTTTTACCTCGTTGTGTCTGATAAATCAACAATTGAGCGTGTGCCACGGCAGGACAAGTGTGTGTAAAATGACGTATAAATAAAAAATAATAAAATATCAGAGGTCTCGTTGGAGGCCAGCGACAGGCAAAGTCACGCCTGACACACATGGCGATAAATGAAAATGTCACAGCAAAGTGAAACATGGCTGGGAGGCAGCAGGCCTGCATTGTGTTCTACATTGGAGGTGAGCACACATTTACCTTGCCCGACTTTCATGATGACTTTCATGGCTCGGCTCTTGCACACGCCTCCCTCGCGGTTCTCCAGGCCCTCCACTGTGCCATTGGAGGTTGCTAGTGGGGAGAAAGAAGGGGACGAGGATGAGGACGGGATAGCGGGGAAGGGTAAAGAAGAGGAGGAGAAAGGGGAGAGAAGATGACACACTGGTTAATGAGTACGTCCGTAACGCACAGTACTAATCAATATTTACGACAAGCACTGATGAGCTGTTCCAGTGATTAGCTGTTCTCACCCTCAATCAAGCACTAGCTCCTCTCTACCGTATCTCTCATTAACACAATGAAGTGAAGTCAAATGAATGGAACAACATTAGAGCCTGTGGAAAAGGGTGTGGAGGAGGGTACGGTTGGGCACCTGTGTGTGTGTGTGTGTGTGTGTGTGTACGTGTGTGTAAGTCAGGAGTGTCCAAAGTGTGGCCCACAGGTAATTTTTTAACGGCCCCACAGCACATTCTAAAAATACTATTAAAAAAAAACAACATAAAAAGTGGTATAAAAGAGCAAACAGGTGAAATGTAACAAGAACAAGTTGAAATGTTGTCTCTAATAACACAAAGCTGCCATGCAGGCTGTTTCTTTCTTGAAAAAATAATGAATCAAAATCAATGTTATGAATTATTGACCTATTCAAGGCTCCAATTACGTCACATTAAATATTCCACTTTGAGATATTCTTTGGGGAAAATGTTGCATATTTTGTGTTTGCCATATAAAAAACTACCGGTAAGCTGTTTTTTTTTATTTTTAAAAAGGGCCTAAAACGAACAAACAAAAAACATAAACAACAATACAACTTATAATTGATGGATATATCTGAAGTTGATCTCGAGATTACTGTGTTAAAAGTAAACAGTTAAAAAAAATTATAATTTATTTTTTAACACTTTAATGAGTAGGACCCTTTTGAATCCCCAATCATTTTTGTGTGATTTGTTTTTAAGTGTCATTACTAAAAAAATAATAATAATGAATTAAAATCAATGTTGTTATGAATTATTGACCTTTTTAAGGCTCTAATTATTATATAATCTCAAATATTCCACTTAAAATTTTTATTGGGTGAAAATATTACATATTTTGTGTTTTTTCCATTAAAAAACCATCTTATTGACAGATAGACCTAATGTTGATCTAGAGATTTAAACCTTGAATAATAATAACAATAATAATACTGAATAATGACACATTTATATTTTTTGGACCAAAACCCTTTGCGGCCCCCGGGATCAAGCCTGAGTGGAGGCCTAAAGGTATATTTTTTTATACATACATTGCATTGGTTTTTAAAATAAAAAATATCAAAATGGCCCCCGCTTGCTTTGATTTTTCAGTGTGCGGCCCTCAGTGGAAAAAGTTTGGACACCCCCGGTGTAAGTAGTGTAGCAGCCTGAGTTCAACCTTGTCCAGCGTCCTCACTCAAAGCTACTTGACTGGCTGTTAAGCACGAGAGCTGACTGCATCCAATAATATTTGCCTGTGCGTGCGTGCGTCCGTGTGTGCGTCCGTGTGTGTGCGTCCGTGTGTGTGTGTGTGTGTGTGTGTGTGTGTGTGTGTGTGTGTGTGTGTGTGTGTGTGTGTGTGTGTGTGTGTGTGTGTGTGTGTGTGTGTGTGTGTGTGTGTGTGTGTGTGTGTGTGTGTGTGTGTGTGTGTGTGTGCGCAGTCGCGTTGATTAGAAGTGTCAGCTTCTTCGTTTGTTTTTAAAGTGTCTGTTCTGCTCTGACATGAGCGAGGGGCTCGGGTCGGAAGGTTGTTTATTTAATGTCACACTCACTTCACACACCGTGACACAATTGGCTGTCTATTTTAGGGCCCATGATAATGACCAAGCGAGACAGACTGTGGCACTGACCTTAACACTGAGAGGCTACGCACAATGTAGCTTGTGTGTATGTGTGTGTGTGTACTGTATGCGTGTGTGCATGTGTGTGTGATTTGTGTGGTGGTAGCTCTAAGTTTGGAATTCCCCAAATGATCGCCATATCCGTTAGGTCTGCTGTTTTAACAGACTCCCTTCCCCTTAAATGCTTTTGTTTCCCCTCCTCTTCCGTCTTACCCTCTGGATTTTTGTGTTTTGTCCACCTTGTTTATTTATTTTTTTAAACTTTTTCCACTTCCCTCCCTCCTACTTAACTGACCATCTCCCCGGTGATTACTTCAGATGGCCACCTCGTTATGAGAACATAGACCTTGGGCAGGCCCTATTTCCATAACACAGTACAGTTTGGTTGAATTCCGTACAGTGTTTTTGTACGTGGGAAAAATGTTGGTACCCTAAAGCAGTGGTTCTCAAATGGGGGTACGCGTACCCCTTGGGGTACTTGAAGGTATGCCAAGGGGTACGTGAGATGTTTTTAAATGTCTGTCAAAAAGAACTGTGAAAAGAAATGCAACAATGCAATATTCAGTGTTGACAGCTAGATTTTTTGTGGACATGTTCCATAAATAATGATGTTAAAGATTTATTTTTTTGTGAAGAAATGTTTAGAATTAAGTTCATGAATCCAGATGGATCTCTATAACAATCCCCAAAGAGGGCACTTTAAGTTGATGATTACTTCTATGTGTAGAAATCTTTATTTATAATTTAATCACTTCTTTATTTTTCAACAAGTTTTTAGTTATTTTTATATCTTTTTTTCCAAATAGTTCAAGAAAGACCACAACAAATGAGCAATATTTTGCACTGTTATACAATTTAATAAATCAGAAACTGATGACATAGTGCTGTATTTTACTTCTTTATCTCTTTTTTTCAACCAAAAATGCTTTGCTCTGATTAGGGGGTACTTGAATTAAAAAAATGTTCACAGGGCGTACATCACTGAAAAAAGGTTGAGAACCACTGCCCTAAAGTACAGTAATTAACAGCAGTAGCAGGGCACCTATTTTTGCAATAAACACCCACAGTGGTGTTTTTAATATAGACAAAAGAGGTAGGCCACCTATTTTGTAAAGTGCACAGACAACAAAGTTCATACAATATTGTAATTGTTATTAAAGTTAAAGTTAAAGTACCACTGATAGTCACACACACACTAGGTGTGGTGAAATTACACTTTGCATTTGACCCATACCCTTGTTCCACCCCCTGGGAGGTGAGAGGAGCAGTGAACAGCAGTGGCCACGCTCGGGAATCATTTTGGTGATTTAACCCCCTATTCCAACCCTTGATGCTGAGTGCCAAGCAAGGAGGTAATGGGTCCCATTTTTATAGTCTTTGGTAAGACTCGGCCGGGGTTTGAACTCACGACCTACCGATCTCAGCGCAGACACTATAACCACAAGCCCACTGAGCGGTTATTCCGCCTTCTCCCACATATTTTCACCAATTCGAACCATTCCACTTTCAAAATGCAGCCCACCTACATTGAAATCTACATTGTCCAGGATATTTTTACCCATTCAAAATTAATAGGCAATTTTTCAAACTTCCACTTTTCTCAAACAATTCAGACCATTCAAAATGATCATTGCTGACGTCAGTTAATTGCTAGCATGCTAACATGCTAAAGTTAGCATGCTATCACTAACGATACACCCCAGAGTGACATGTTTTATTACTGTTAGCATGCTAATCTTCGCATGTAAGCATGCTAACATTAGCATTCAAATACATTAACATTAGCATGTAAACATGCTAACATTAGCATGCTGGCTCTTTTGGGTAATTTTGCGGGAATACACTTCAGTGTCATATATTGTGTTCCCTGTCGCTATCTGGGGAGCGTGCTAACTTATAGGATTGCAGTTTGGCTTCGACTTTTCAAAATTGATATTCAATTTCTATTGAAATTACATTTTCCAGTTCAGTTAACAATTGCAATACAGTGGTACCGAGGTTTCTGTACACCCTACTTTTATTATGATTCAATTTTGAGCAGTGATGTTCACCAAAAGTCTGCTTTTCGTGTATTTAACTCATATACGTTTTGTTTGAATCACATTTAAAAATTGTTACACTGCCATACTGGTATGATGTCACACTTTTTATATCCTTCTGAGGCAGTGTCCTTTGCAGTGGACATTTGTTTTGAATTCCAAATCAATAACTCTGACAAAAGCGGAGGACACTGGTTCTCAGGGAGATATCGTAAGATCCATTCCGCCTATGCACTCTGTTAGAAACACAAACCCGTGTTTTTCGCTCCAAACTGTACGGCGGTAAGCTGAACCGTACTGTACTGTACTGTGGAAGTGAAGGCCATAGGGTCCAAAAATATAGCAGAGTTTCTACACTGGCATTTTAATTAGTCTTCAAATAGGGTTGAAATGGACCTCCGCTGCTCTCCAAAAATGTAATCTAGTTGATTCATGCCTCGTCACCGCTAGGTATAATTAATGTCGGCATTTTGTTCCCCCGGGGAGTTTCAGCTTTGTTCTCTGGCAAAATGGAGGACGGCTAAATAATACATTGCACTAATATTATGTTACACTATCAGATCTTAACTCTGGCTTTGAATTATGAGAAGAGCCACAACATTTAGTCAGTGTGGCCAAAGTATGTGGTAATGTGTGCAAATGACTGCGATAAGATCAATTGAGGAGTAAATTCTGCCTTGTGGACAACAGGACAGAGCGAGGCGCCACAGAGGGACATGTGCAAGGGAGACAGCATTAAGTTTGCAAGGATATTCTAATGCCGTACGGTTCACTTTGGGATATTTCAGCTGGTAAAAAATACCACCATACGGTTGGGATTTCTGAGCCGTCAAACAAAACAATGTCAGAGTTAACACTAATTGAACCAGGACTTTGGTGTAGCCCAGAGTACCTAACGGTTTTGTATACATAGACAAGTGTTTTAGTACCGTAATGTATTTCTCGAGGTGAAAATTGTATAATTTACATATTTGGCCATTACACATGTGTAAGAATTATTTGAGGCCAAAAATGTTCATATTTAAAGACAATCTCTGTGTTATATTTCTAGTCATGGCTCCTGCAAATCAGAAGCTGTGCTGCACGCTTCTACACCTCGCCATTTATGCCAATGGTAATGCTTGTAGAGGTGCCCTGCATGTCTGGATCCCCACCCCCCCGTCAAATAGTATGCCTTTTATGACCGATTACAGAGTAAATGCAAAACCGAAGAAACATTTACAGTCCTATCTTTGTATCTTTGCACCTTTGTATCTTTACATTGCACTGAAGGCTCCTTACAGAAAAATCTAAATATGAATATATTTACTGTGGGTTCTCAAAAAAATCGATTCACATCCAAATCATGATTCTTATGCATTACAATTGTAAACCAATTCATTTTGTAGGCCATATCCGTGCTTACTACCTGCGCGTGTATGTCATATGTCAGCAGCCAAGAAGAGCTTTTGTATCCTGTAATCTGTTTAGAAAAGGTGTTATTATTGTTATACCAAATAATATGTTGCGAGGATCGGTTTGAATTGAGAACCATCTCAACGAAATTGTCACCCCTAGAATTGAAATCAAATTGTTGAGTTGTTGTAAGGTTCTTATCCCTAATACACTATATTGCCAAAAGTATTTGGCCACCCATCCAAATGATCAGAATCAGGTGTCCTAATCACTTGGCCCAGCCACAGGTGTATGAAATCAAGCACTTAGGCATGGAGACTGTTTCTACAAACATTTGTGAAAGAATGGGCCGCTCTCAGTGATTTCCAGCGTGGAACTGTCATAGGAAGCCACCTGTGCAACAAATCCAGTCGGGAAATTTCCTGGCTACTAAATATTCCAAAATCAACTGTCGGCTTTATTATAAAAAAATGGAACAGTTTGGGAACAACAGCAACTCAGCCACAAAGTGGTAGGAGTGTGAAATTTGGTGGAGGAGGAATTATGGTGTGGGTTGTTTTTCAGGAGTTGGGCTTGACCCCTTAGTTCCAGTGAAAGGAACTTTGAATGCTTCAGGATAACAAAACATTTTGGACAATTCCATGCTCCCAACCTGGGAACAGTTTGGAGCGGGGCCCTTCCTCTTCCAACACCAGTGCACAAAGCAAGGCCCATAAAGACATGGATGACCGAGTCTGGTGTGGATGAACTTGACTGGCCTGCACAGAGTCCTGACCTGAACCCGATAGAACACCTTTGGAATGAAGTTAAGGTGTGTTTATGTGTAAGTGGCCTTTGAAAGAACGATAAAGATGTCAGGTAAGTGACTTTTGTTTAAATATGT
The DNA here is from genome assembly GCF_033978785.1 of Entelurus aequoreus. Taxonomy (NCBI): domain Eukaryota; kingdom Metazoa; phylum Chordata; class Actinopteri; order Syngnathiformes; family Syngnathidae; genus Entelurus; species Entelurus aequoreus. Next base: position 64,703,700 of record NC_084734.1, on the reverse strand, counting down.
TTGGACACAGCATTTGCTTTGCAGAATATTTGACTTACTAAACATAGCGCCAAAGTTGCTAAGTTGGCAACACTGATCCTTCCTGCTATGTCTTCTTTTTTTCGGCCAGACCAGGTAGGTATGAGCAGTGTTAAGAAGCGGAATTAAAATGCATTCCACCACCTAACGTTTAGAGCCAAATGTATTTGTGGCCATCCGAATTCATTTGAGTTTGACACGTCAAAAAAATAAATGCATTGGAGTGCACTGCAGATTATGTCAGCAGCAAACTCTGCTATACTGTATGTACAACTGGAGCGCCTGGTAAAAATATACCACAAGGTAAGTGCTGATTTTAATCTTTTCCATGCCAGAAATGCACAGGTACTGTATGTTAAGCTGAACTCTTAAAAAGACATTGATGTTCAATTATCAATGATGGCGCTAGTTAGTCATAAGATTTCCGTTAAGTCTTTTAAAGCCATGCCAAGAGTATGTCAGGAGAACATTTAAAAGACAGTAAGGTCTCGACACCGTCTCAATGTCTAAGATGTGTCCCTGGCCACTAACCTTAGTCATCCATTTTCCAACCAATTTCTTGTCTTCACCGTTTCTACATTTCTGGGGCCAAGTTACCCAAAAATGGGTTCTTTGAAGAATGAGCTCAAAGGCACTTGAATAATCGGACTACGAGTTGAGCGCCATGCTCTGCATTTTATATCCACTCGGGGAGAGCAAATCTTCTCAGTGTTAACTTGCGTCTGTCATCTAAATTAACTATTCCTTCAGGCTGGCTGAGCAGGCTCCAGCATTACTGATGTGGCATGATGATAGCTTTGCCCTTTGAGGCGTCTGTTTAGGCCAACAGCTGGAGGCAGGCCGAATTTATGAAGAGATGATCACTTATATGTTGTTTGTGTTCGGGCCATTTCAAACGTCAAATAATTCAAGGCTTTAGCTCTGCTGCTGGAAATATAAATCTGATTAACTGTGTCCAAATTTAACCACATCTTCTTCTGTGCTATTCTATGTGAAACACTATTTTGAGTACTATTCAAGATGGACGCAGGCTAGAGAAACGAGTGTTGAGCACCAAAAAAACAACATTCACTGACTGTTAAAGACCGTGTTGTCATTATAACCTGTCAGATATCAGAGTATTTACATCGATCATGTCAAGAGTTCACACAGGAAAAAGATGATTGCCAGCCACAGCTCTCAAACACCCCAACCCGACTACACAACAAGGACACGCTGTCAGCTTTTCATTTAATCTGAAAGCCTCTCACTCACTCTATCTACTCTTCCTCTCACTCCATTTTTCCTCCCTGTCTAAACCTCTCCCACTCTTTCATTTCATCCCCGCATACTGATGTTAATCCAAATCAGGATTTCCAGATATTAACAGGTCGTTGGTCATGTTTTGGAAAGAGGAAAGTGGGGAATTGGGTCTTCCTGTGCGTCTCTGCGGAGATAAAAACACAAGGGGATAAAGCCATGAACAAAGAAAGTCCCAGCCTGCTGGTGCTAATGATTTAACGGGGAAAAAAACTGTTAGTGGCCTGGAAGAGTGAAAGAAATGGTCATCGCGTGAAGAAATGTTGCTTTTTCAAATAAAGCAGTCGGTTCCAAAGCTGTTTTTATAACTATGATTTAAGGCCTTTGTGGGTGTGGATGGTTGGCCGCAGAGTGACTGGTGGGAGAACAAAAGATCTACAGCTGCTGAAGTCATAAGAGAAACCAGGTGCCAAATGTTGACGATGGGAAATATAGAGTATACATGTT
>NC_084734.1:64691936-64699436 GCF_033978785.1 Entelurus aequoreus | reverse complement strand
GTTTTGGCTTCTTCTAAATGACTAATCTTCGCCTCCATGGCAACAAATAAAGTGAGTTTTTTACAAGTATCATCCCTGCAGGACGAAGAATAGCTAAACATGCTTCACTAAACACCGTAGGCGGATACAATAGCTCACCGCCATCACAACGTAAACAAATGCCTTGGGTGGATCTACACCTGACATCCACTGTAATGATACCAAGTAAAAGAGCGTATCTCATCGATACTACTATGATTGCATCAATATTATTTTATCGCCACAAAATGTTTTTTCTTTTAAATTCATACTATGTTCATAAACTCAGGAAATACGTCCCTGGACACAGGAGAACTTAAATTATGACCAATGTATAGTTTGTATCAGATTGATACCTAAATTTTGTGGTATCACCCAAAACTAATGTAAAGTATCCAAACAACAGAAGAATACGTGTTTATTACATGTTAACAGAAGTGTAGATAGAACATATTGAAACGGAAAATAACTAAATATTAACAGTAAATGAACAAGTGGATTAATTATCCGTTTTTACAGCTTGTCCTTTATAATTTTGACAAAATAATAGAATGGGTAATGACACAATATGTTACTGCATATGTCAGCAGACTAACTATGAGCCTTTGCTTGTTTACTTACTACTAAAAGACAAGTTGTCTAGTATGTTCACTATTTTATTTAAGGACAAAATTGTTCTCCGATAGCAATAAGAAACATATGTTTAATGTACGCTAAGATTTTTTGTTAAATTAAAGCCAACAATGCCATTTTTTCGTGGTCCTCTTTATTTAGAAAAGTATTGAAATACATTTTGGTACCGGTACCAAAATATTGGTATTGATACAACCCTAATTTATATATATACACATTTTTCCCAAAAGCTTGTAATTGATGTAACTAGTGTATTTCTCGGAAAATCTCGGAACAAATTGGCTGTTCTAGTTGTTGGTTAACCTTTGACACATGCTTCAAAAATGGCTGCGCCAATGTTGTTTATACCGATTAACGTTAACGTCTTAAACAGTTGAAAATGTAAGAAAAAAAGTCATGTCGGGGTGTTTTTATCAATTTAATCGACGAAACAGTTACATTACAATCGTCCATTAACAAGTAAAAAGTCAAGGACGGTCACGGCATGTTTATGCCGTCGATGCCGGTCAATTTTTTGGGCATTATGGCAAGTGACAATGGCGGTCGTGACAACGGCAGTCGCGGCACTTGCCACGGTTGCTGTGGTTAAATTTGAACCCTGGTAACTACTGTACGTAAATATTTGATATTTGGACATTTGTCTAAGTTTCATCCACGTTCTAATCGTGATGCATCGGTGAATCAATAATTGTTTCCATCTCTAGTACTGTGTATGTACAGTATATGCACTGATTCCACTAAGCCATTTGGAGTGGGTGTGGGGCAATTGCTTCCTCTGGGGCTCCGAGCAGAAGAATGGGAGACACGTTAGAGATGCTGTGCTGACCGGCCCAAACGACACCAGCTAAGGCCAGAGTACGATGCGCTGCTCTATATTTATTCTCAGGTCTGCTAAATGAGGTCACTCAGGTGGTCCTGCTGAATACATTCCCTATCTCCATCATGAATCATCTGCTGCTTATTATTCCTGTCCAGCCCATGAGGCTCGCTTCCATACCGCGCAGTAGGCAGTATGTCTGTGTTGCTATACTTATATTTGCATGTATCTGCCCTAAGCCCAGAATGAGAGGCTAGATACAGCCCATGTGACAGACAGAGAACAGGTTGTTTAATGAGAAAGTGGATGAGAGGTGACATTCATTGGCTACCTTTCACACACTGCCCTCCTTTCCCTCGCACCACAGCATTCAGACTTCCACTTAGACGAGCCAAGCAGGCACCACATAGTAGTCGCCAACAGTTATGTCTACATTTTGGAGGCGGAAAAAAACAGGCAAAACCACAATCTGATCATTGACACTTAGCATAAAAGCAAAACATCAGCCATTTCAGGCAAAGCAGGCTGCGCTCTCAGGAGTGTGGCTGTGCATTAAACACAGCATCATGACACAAATGGCCACTTCTCATACCTGCAATATTTCCATTTCGTTTTTGTTTACGCTCACAAAGCAGAGGAAGGAGTGGGGGTGGAGGGAAATAGAGGCTATTTGCACAAAATATTTCACTCATGAATAAGCACAGAGAGGGTTAGATTAGGTTTATGGGCATGATTCCAGAGATAACCCTCCCCTGTAGCCTAGCACGCATGCAAGCATGTACACGCACACACACACACACACACACACACACACACACACACACACACGCGATGTTGAGAGTGAGGTTGACCGACTGGAATAATGCAAAGGATCTGAATGTTTGCACTTTGAACCTTTTCTAATCCTCAGTATTAGGGCAGGGCCAAAGCCTGATTATGCCTGAATGAAATGGATCTAAATAGATGTCCCAGCCTATCAGACCTCCATTGCTTTGTCCTAGAAATAGAAATGGAGATCAGCAATCAACCTACAGCCTCCTCTTCAGAGCTTATTCCATACGTTTGAGTGAAGAAAACTCATTCAGACTTTTCATACCAGCTCAAATTAATTAGGAATGCACAGCCAAACCAATACTTCATTATCATGTGTCTTTGTCTATAATCAAAGCTGGCAGAGGATAGAACAAAACTCACATATTCATCAGAATCATTACCAGGCAGCTTTTGTGTGGCTGTTTTTATGTGGAAGGCATGTTACGGGAGGTGTCAGAAAAGTTCCACGACTGCTGTCACTAAAGATTCATTTAAAATCCAAACTACAATTTTCTTTCTTTGAAGTTTTTACCCTGCAGTTTAATGCACATTCACAGTTTTCTCTGCCACGCCTTCATTCACTCCGAGAAGGATTCTTCCAGTATTCTCCCAAATGTCATCTTAACTCGGACAGCAGCAACATCAATGTAAAGGACGAAGGCCCAATGGAGCAACAGGTAACAACATTCCTGCAAAGCAAAAGAATAATAGTGGACCAGCAAAGCATTGAGGCTTTCAACCCGCTGCCCAAAAGAACAAATGAAAAAAAACATGATCATAATGAGGTTTATGAGCAGAAAAGACAAAATTGCACTTGTGAGGCAAGGACATAAACTGAAAGGGAAAAAAATTTGTACATAAATGAACATCTCACCAAAAAGAATGCGGACATTGCCAAAAAAGCAAGACACTTGAGAAAACAAGGAAAACTACAACAAACCTTGGTATCAAACTGTAAAATATTCATAAAATCAAATGGCTCTCTCAAGCAAAAGTTTTGGCGGTGAAAAGAATTGATGACTTAGACAGATACATTTAACACATACACTTGAAAATAACCTGATTTGTTGGAGAACTGAACTAACTTCATTCTACACACATCCATGATGCACATCACTGACAGCACCCAACTTGATATGGAATTGGAAACATTTTGCAGCATGGAACCAAAAAATCTGGAATTGGAAAATGATATAGATCCAGACAAAAACTTTGTTTTCCCACATCAGAATAATTGCTTTAATTATACATATGAACATAATAACAGCATTAAAGTCGACAACAAACTGTCAATAACATGACATTTTTTTTAGAACAATTCAACAACCACTTCAAAGTGATCGCTGTCTCAGAGACACGGCTTGATGAAAAAAAAGGAATAGATTTTGAACTGGAAGGATATGAACTAAATTACATCAACAGAACCAACAAGAACGGAGGAAGAGTAGCTAGCTGTGTGCGTGATGAAGGACTTGAACTACAAAGTGGTGAATACCAAGTCAATGGCTATTGACAATATTTTGGAATGTATAACCATTGAAATATGTAATGAAAAAAGCAAAAACATACTGATCAGTTGTATATACAGATCACCTAAGTCAAACATTGACATATTTGAAAATTGGAGCAACCTTCACTGAAATCAGGCGAAAATGTTCTTATGTGGTGACTTTAACATTGACCTCCTGAACCCTAATATGCATAGAACTATTGACAACTTCATAGACACAATGTACAGTATGGGTTTGTATCCTAAAATCACAATACCAAGTAGAATCACAGGGCAATGTGCAACACTTACCAATTTTTTTAATAATGATTTTGATAATAATACCACAAGTGGTTAGCTAATATCTGATATAAGTGATCATCTACCTGTTTTCACAATCTATAATGGAAACTAAAAGAAGAACATTGCTGACAAAAATAAATTTTGAAGAATATGCTCGAGTGCAGCTGAGATGGGCTCCAGGACCCCCCGCGACCCCGAGAGGGACAAGCGGTAGAACATGGATGGGTGGATGCACAGAGGAAAGTATGATTGCTTTTAAGAATGACCTGAGTGATCAAAGTTGGGACAATGTGTACTCTGAAAATGATGTCGATGATGCTTTATGGTATTTTTTTTAATACTTTCATGATGCTTTATGACAAGCATTGCCCATTGAAACAACTTGGTAAGAAACAAAAGAAGACCATGAACCATCAACCATGGACGACAAAGGGATTGATAAACGCTTGCAATAAGAATAATATATTTTACATAATATTTATAACACAAAGATCAACAGAAGCAGAAAATAACTACAAAATGTTTAAAAACAAGCTAAGCAACATACTACAAACATGTAGAAAAAATATTATAGTAATTTATTAAACCAGAACAAAAACAATGTGAGAACAACATGGGGCATCCTAAATAGTATTCTTAAACATGGTGCTAAATGGGATTACCCCCAATACTTGTAAAATGTAAAAAGTGACAATATGAAGGAAGGAGTTGAGAGCTTAAATAAGTACTTTGTAAATACTGGTCCAAATCAAGAGGAAAATAATCAAAATCCTGGGTAAATTGAGGACATGAATGACACCATAGACAGAAATCCCAACTCGATGTTCCTCGTTAATGTGACAAGAGAAGAAACTGCCAAATTGTAAAGAAAGACCTCAACTGACTGTGACCAAATAGATATGAAAGCCATAAAAAAGTTATTGAAGAAATTTTTGAGCCTTTAACATATATTAGCAATCTATCATTTCCAAACAGGCATATTTCCAAACAAAATGAAAATGGCCAAAGTTGTTCCGATTTATAAGACTGGAGACAAACACATATTTACTAACTACAGACATGTTTCCTAACTGCCACAGTTTTCTAAAATCATGGAAAAATTATTCAACAACAGAATGGACAAATAATTAATAAAGGTGGAACCAATACGGATACAGAGCTAACAGTTCAACGTCAATGGCATTAATCGATATAACGGAAAAGATTACCAATGCAATAGATGGCAAACAGTGTGCAACAGCAGTATTTAAGGATCTAACAAAAGCATTTGACACAATTACATAATATCTTAATTAATAAATTAGAACTATATGGAATCAGAGGGCTAGTCTTTAACTGGATAAGAAGTTACCGTAATTTCCGGACTATAAGCCGCACCTGACTATAAGCCGCACCAGCTAAATTTAGGGGAAAATACAGATTGCTCCATATATAAGCCGCACCCGACTATAAGCCGCAGGGTTTTGATGTGTAATTACCGTAGTATATAGGGGTTCCTGCTACCACGGAGGGGATTGTTGGGACAGAGATGACTGTTTGGGAACGCAAAGCGTCCCATTTATTAACAATAAATCTTTCAATCATTCAATCAAACTTTCACATCTTTGACATGGCAAACAGCATTCATGCAGAGTACAAATAATACAACGGTGCAAAGTAATACAAAGTGCTCGCCTGTACGTTATCAAAATAACCAGCCTACCGGTATATGAAAAGTCAGTCTTTAATCATTGTGTCATCGTCTTCCTCCTGTGTACTAAAACCACCGAAATCCTCTTCGTCTGTGTCGGAGAAGAACAGGCCGTATATAAGCCGCACCGTTGTATAAGCCGCAGGGACCAGAACGAGGGGGAAAAGTAGCAGCTTATAGTCCGGAAATTACGGTACTTAACCAACAGGAAGCAATTTGTGAAAATAGGTGGAAGTATGTCAACAGCAGTGGAGATATCTTGCGGCGTACCCCAGGGATCAATACTGCGACCAAAATTGTTCAATCTATATGTCTATGAAGGTTCTCATTCATCCAGATCATTGTCATCTCAGGGCATTCAATCGATCTCAACTGGACTGCTTGGTTTGTCTTGGAAGACATGTTTCTGCTCATTTGAGTAGTCTTCATCAGTTCGTGCTCATAGACTTAGATTGGGCAGATCTAGTCCAGTGGCTGGTGCCAAAACCCCAAATATTTATACTCCAAAAAACCAGGAGCGTGTGCCTGGGCAAGGATGGTGTCGCCCTATCGTAGTGAGAAAAACAACTGTTTTATTGCAAACGAGCAATCCTAACTGTCAAAGCCAACGAGAGTCGTTGAAATGTAAATTCCCCTCGTTGGTATTGTGTAGCAGACCGATCGCTGTGAATCGACTACTACCAGTCCAAAATAGTTAGAAGAGCTATAAATGAACCAAGACGCCATCAAAACTACATGGTGCGAGAGTGTATACCAGCCTTAAGACACCGCTGCATGCTCACAAGAGGTCTCGCAAACGTAAAATAGCTCATTGTTGTGCGCAGCGATGCCACATGCACACAGAGTGTGGTTTTACGGGCAAGGACTATGGCACTGTTTTGATGCCATAACGATGCTCATGCACATTCAAGAATCCAATCAACATGAACAGTTCTGGACACACTTCGTTTACACATGTTGCTTGCAAACTGCTTCAACACACAGCCGGAGGTGGTGCATCTCTCCAAAATGAGAAAATAATACATCATAAGCATGCACATCCACACACAGGCATAACCACATCTGAAATGGTGGCAAAAAAACTGACATATATGCAAAAACACACACAGAAACAAGAGCAGTCTCAATGTCCATATATATGCACACACACATACACTCAAATACGAACACACACAGGTTGGCTACCTATGTAGCCAGAAGATTAGGAAGGACTTAAGACCTCCACTGGCACCAAAATTACAGGGTACCTCTGAATCCTCCCAGCAGAGAGCACTATGGGATAGCATGGGGTGGGAGGAGGTGGCATGGAAGGGTGCGGGAGGGGAGTGTGTGGTGATGGGGGTGTTAGGAGAGGAGATGGATGGAAAGAAGAGAGCTGGGTGAAAATCAGCGGAGGGGAGGAAGCTGGTGATTCCTTTTTTTTTTTTTTTTCAGGACGAGAGTGTCTGCAAGCCAGGGAGGAGCGACACTTGATCTGTTTCAAGTATGCTTGTCTGTGAGTGTGTGCGTGTGCTCGTGCACGCAGGGCGGAGGAGTGCTGTCCATGTGCGTGCATGCGTACAGCAATGAGGGAAATTTGAAAGGAGGTGATGAAGTGAGGAGTTGAGAGGAGGCGAGCTTAGTTTGGAACGAAAACGAAGTGGGAGGTGAGGTCTCTCCGTGAGGCGTGTCTGAGTGTGTGTGTGTGTGTGTGTGAGTGTGTGGTGTGTGTGTGTGTGTGTGTGTGTGTGTGTGGAG
>NC_084734.1:64464436-64686936 GCF_033978785.1 Entelurus aequoreus | reverse complement strand
GTCAAATAAATATGAGCTGCATAATAGGAAATCCAATAGTGTATGTCCTTCGCTATGTTGTAGTATACTGCGGATGTTATCTCCTTCTGTTGTTGACATTTTTTTCATACGGTGTTGATCTGGAAATGGTTGCTTCGGCATTTTGTGGGTGTGGCACCGGCCGCAGATGTTGACATGCGGAGTTTCAAGCACTCTTCATTCTTTAGCGGGTGACTTTTCAAATGATGCTACAAATTAGCGGTGCTGCTACTTTTTGTAGCAACGCTTTACGGTTGTCTGTTCAACATCTTCCCGCTTGAAGCCAAACCACCGCCAGACGATGGACCCCATGCTGTTTTTCTTGGGAATTAATTCTTATTTCATTTGTTACCAGATTCGCACCTTCTTTCTCGCGTATTACCACTCGCACCGCTCCGCCAGCACCTGCCACAGCTAACCTTACCCATGCTGCTACGTCTCTGCTCCGCGAGGGCGGGTGACGTTGCACGCGCGACAGTATGTGACGTACACTACCGTTCAAAAGTTTGGGGTCACATTGAAATGTCCTTATTTTTGAAGGAAAAGCACTGTACTTTTCAATGAAGATAACTTTAAACTGGTCTTAACTTTAAAGAAATACACTCTATACATTGCTAATGTGGTAAATGACTATTCTAGCTGCAAATGTCTGGTTTTTGGTGCAATATCTACATAGGTGTATAGAGGCCCATTTCCAGCAACTATCACTCCAGTGTTCTAATGGTACAATGTGTTTGCTCATTGGCTCAGAAGGCTAATTGATGATTAGAAAACCCTTGTGCAATCATGTTCACACATCTGAAAACAGTTTAGCTCGTTACAGAAGCTACAAAACTGACCTTCTTTTGAGCAGATTGAGTTTCTGGAGCATCACATTTGTGGGGTCAATTAAACGTTCAAAATGGCCAGAAAAAGAGAACTTTCATCTGAAACTCGACAGTCAATTCTTGTTCTTAGAAATGAAGGCTATTCCACAAAATTGTTTGGGTGACCCCAAACTTTTGAACGGTAGTGTATGTAAGAAGGTGAGCTTGTTTTACACTTCTGTGAGAAGGAGAGACAAGAAAGAGTGAGAAAAGCCTGCAGTGTAATGCCCGCAGCTAAAAGCAACTGCCTGCGATATATACAGGTAGAGTATATTCGATATATCGCCCAGCCCAAGTTAGACGCATGTCGATATACACACGCACACACACACACACACACACACACACACACACACACACACACACACACACACACACACACACACACACACACACACACACACACACACACACACACACACACACACACACACACACTGACACACACACACACACACACTGAAGAGCTAGAGGTTAATATTGTTTATGTGGGTGGTGCAAAGTTACTGTTTATCTCGCTCTCAACGAGTGTGTGCACAAGCTTTATTTGTGCACTTTGTGGCAAACAATGTGTAAACATAGTTCATTCTGAGTTAGACTAGGGAAGTTCCACAACAGTAATCTCACTGCGTGGTCGGTGTTTCCCTTTTGACCCCTCTATGGACTGGACTCTCACACTATTTTGTTAGATCCACTATGGACTGGACTCTCACAATATTATGCTAGATCCACTCGACGTCCATTGCACCGGTCGCCCAGGGGGGGTGTCCCCACATCTGCAGGTTTCTCATTGTCATCCCATTGGGTTGAGTTTTTTCTTGCCCTGATGTGGGATCTGAGCCAAGGATGTCGTTGTGGCTTGTGCAGCCCTTTGAGACACTCGTGATTTAGGGCTATATAAGTAAACTTTGATTGATTGATTGATTGACAGAGAGAAGCGGTGGTAAACATCTATCAAGAGTCCATCTGACATCCACTCCACGTACAGCACAGACAGTAGCACCATTGACCTGTCATCACCACTGGCGCCATAACCCAACCTTTCGATAACTTCCTAAAGTGTCTTGCATCAAAGGGAATGGCAAAAACTGTTAAATTGAGCATATCATTATATTTTCATTCTCTCTTAACCATAAAAACACACTTGTGGGAGGAAAGTTATAGCTTAGAGGAAAGTATCACCGAGGGAAAACTAAGAAAGTCATGTAATGAAATGAAACAACTCGTAGCGACTGCAGTAAATATTTCCAAAACAATCAAGATGGAAAGACTTGATGCAGCAAATTCGACATGTGGGATGATTAAAGACTTGTAAGTCAGAGATGAAATGTAGCCTCTTCACACATCCATGTCACACTCTTTAGCTGGAGCCTTTTTTTATTGGCTGAGTGAACATATTTTGGTCTGAATGAAAGGAACATATTTTCAAGTGAACATATGCAGCCCTTTTATTATGAAGCTGCTAAAGTGAAGTGCGCCTTTTTACATGGTGGTATTAGAAACCCTCATAAAATAAATCCAAAATGACCCTTCACCGCATATTACGAGTCTGCAGTTACACTGGAGAATGATTTTTCCTCCTCTGATTATCTCGTTTTAAGAAGGTGAAAGTACTCGGCTCAGGTCTTAAGGAAGAAGAAAGAAAAAGGGGCTGTGGAATTTAACTATTCCTTCTTAGACACGGTAGATGCTTCAGATAATTGGGACAACGTGTTCAGTGAGGAATTACTGATTTATACGGCGATACAGATGTTTATCGTTTTTTGGGGGGGTGCAAATCAGTGAGAGGAAGATGAGAAGACAAGCTGTAGGCGACAGGTTCTTATTGTGGCGTGAATAAATCCCAGCCTTCATCTTTTACGATGTCTTCTTGTCGGATGGAAAACCCTTATTTTCTTATGACAACCTTCCATTACAGGCGCTTACGACATGGGGCTGACATCTCAACTATGTCCAATCTCGGCATCTGAGGTATGATAAACTATTACATACTATTTGGAAAACTGTATGTATAATATATGTTGTCCTCATAGGTGACTTTATTAACTTTGATCCCACTCGAGCTGAGGTCTCCAACAGGTTGCCTGTGAGCTACTAGTTGATTGCGGCCTGATTTTGAGAAGCTAGCAAAGAATATTTGCTTTAAGTCTTAATATTTTTATATTAATTTGAGACCCTATTAAATGTACACATTACCACAAAGTAGCATAAAGACAATGACCGCTAGTGATGGGGGAAATGATCCATTCTTAGATACGTCCCAATTGAAATGTGAAGGATTCGGAATCGATTGCCAAACGTCCGAATATAAATTATTGAAGTATGTCACATAAAGTTAAATACAGATGGTTCTAAAATGCGGTACTTACGCGAACACCGAAGAAGCAAAACACGGCAGGAGAAGACCAGAAATCATGCAAACTGCTAAACTAGCTTGAATGTGACAGTGAAACAACAGAAGTCTAACCGGAATTCTGTTACATCGGTGAGCAACCAGTTAAGAAGAGGAAATTAGCAAATAGACTAACAGTCAGGAGTGAGAAGGATACCCACACAAACTGTGAGCCATTGATATGATATGACACACCTCTTTGGGCTGCGGGCTTATTGCGACCGTAATTAGGGATATAAAGATTACAGGAATAATGATAATTGATAATGATGAATCCCTGTAAAACGGTTAGCATTACTGTTTGAAATATTGTAAAATCGTGATTGATTACTGCACCTTTAACAATTCACCGTAATAGTGCTAATTTCCCGGACAAGCAGTTGGTGTGCTAATTGCTACCTAGCTTAAATACTCACATGAATACAAGACACGTTAATGCCTTAACATAATCTAAACTTGTATAGATACAAGAACTGAGCAACTAAGATAATCAATTGTGCACATTCAAGTTACCGTATTTCCTTGAATTGGCGCCGGGAATATAGTATTCGCCTGCCTAGAATTACAGCCGGGTCAAACTCGTTTCGCTAAATAATTAGCGCATGCTTGGCACTTCCGCCGGGTCAAATATGAGTCATTAAATGACTCCCGCCTCCAGGTGGTAGAGGGCGCTAGTGATCCTTCTTGCGACTACCAGTACTGCAGGAGACAGGTACTGCAGAAGAAGACAACAAGCAGCAAGCATGCAGCAATTGTTTGCTTGCACTTTTAACATGGAGGATTACATATCTAAAATAAAACCGTTTTCTAAACTGGACTTTCAATCGAAGCAGGAGGTAATAATTAAAGGAATATCTCCAGAGACTTTTAAAATTGAAGAAAGATGAGAAAAACTGCCTTTGATCAGAAGCAGCTGCACATGGACCCATCTACAAGTAAAGGTAAGATCATAATAACGTTTTTTTTATTAAATGTGTTTTTCATGATAAGGTATGCGCCGGAGTGAGAAGAGGTTTTAAAATAATTAGAGCATGCTTGCTCATTCCGCATGGTTTTGGTAACCGCAGGAGTGAGAAGAGGTTTTAAATTAATTAGCGCCCCTGCGGCTATTCAAGGAAATACGGTATATGCAGTGCTCTCTTTGAATAGAGTGGTATATAAACCGGAATAAAAGCAACCCTTGTTTTGTTTTTTTAAATCAAGAAACAAACTATAAAAAAAAATCACAAATAAAAACGGAAGAAGAAAAACATACTAAAACACTCAAATAACAGCCAGAATATTTGTTTTCATGTTTCTCTTGCAAAGAAAAGTACTATGTATGCGGTGTTTATTTATGTTTATATATTTATTTAGTTAACAACAAATTATCGCAATAATCAAGTATTTACGCAGATAATTACGCAAATTGATTTTGACCATACATGCTCCTTTATTGTAACCAAAGATTGTTATCTAAAATCAGGTCAATGCATACGACCGTGCCAAATTGCTAGTTAGTCGCCAGCTAGCTAGCCATGTTTTAAAGCACCTCTTGTTGAGCGGCGTTTCAGTGTTATAGCTTCACTTTTATTGTTGGTTTTTAAGCGAAAATGCATCCAGTTTCCCTTTTCTGTCTACACATCGTGTCTGCTTGTAAGTACTCTGAGCGTGTGCGTTGCCGAACATGCTACTCTGCTCGTAAAACCAGCAATGTCACGACGTGACGACGGTGCGCTGTCATGCCCGTAGAAGAAAATGGAACCGGTATTTTCCAAAAGCAGTCCAGTACTGTTGTTCATTTATTATTACCGCAGTACTTTATTAGTACCGGTATACAACCCTAATACATACACATTATTAATATAATCATGAGGTGCCCAAAGCTTCCTACCCCTATGTTTGCACAGTTTGAGTGGAGATTTGCTTGGTAAGAAAGGGTGCTGAAAAAAACATATAGATTTAGAGCCAAATCACAATTCGGTAACACTTTAGTATGGGGAACATATTCACCATTAATTAGTTGCTTATTAACATACAAATTAGTAACATATTGGATCTTAATTAGTCATTATTAAGTACTTATTAATGCCTTCTTCTGCATGGCCTTATTTTACAACCAGTAAGCCATTAACTAAGAGTCTTCCCTCAATAACCTCAGAATTATTGCTTATTAGTAACCCTAAACCTAACCCCTAACCCTTATATGTTCCCCTAGTGTCCAAATAACTCTAAATTAAGTCTTTGTTACTTAGAATATGTTCCCCATACTAAAGTGTTACCCATGATTCTTATTTATTAAAATTCTAAATTGATTAATCAATTTCAATAATCAATTATATATTTATATATTTGCTGCGTGTACATGTCATACGACAACAGCCAAAAATAGCTTTTGTAACCGGTAACTTGTTTTTTACAGGTTTGATTTTGATTTGTGTAGCAAATAATATACTGTGTTGTGAGAATCAGTATGAATCGAGAATTGTGTTGAATGAAATCTGAGTTGTAACATTTACAGGTTTGATTTTGATTTGTGTAGCAAATAATATACTGTGTTGTGAGAATCAGTATGAATCGAGAATTGTGTTGAATCAAATCTGAGTTGTAACATTCACATCTTTGTTCGTAAGTACAATTTTAGGTGTGTCAGTTATACAAATAAAACATAAATAGCTAAACTCGCCTTTCTTTTAGTCAAAGTACTATTGTAACATGTTGGAGTTGAATACGCCTAATATAAAGTTCACTAGGGACCAGAGTCCACTGGCAGGTGGACCGAGACCAGGGATGTCCGATAATATCGGACTGCCGATATTATCGGCCGATAAATGCTTTAAAATGTAATATCGGAAATTATCGGTATCGGTTTCAAGAAGTAAAATGTATAACTTTTTAAAACACAGCTGTGTACACGGACGTAGGGAGAAGTACAGAGCGCCAATGAACCTTAAAGGCACTGCCTTTGCGTGCCGGCCCAGTCACATAATTTCTACGGCTATTCCATACTGCCATACTTGGTCAACAGCCATACAGGTCACACTGTTGGTGGCCGTATAAACAACTTTAACACTGTTACTAATATGCGCCACACTGTGAACCCACACCAAACAAGAATGACAAACACATTTCGGGAGAACATCCGCACCGTAACACAACATAAACACAACAGAACAAATACCCAGAACCCTTTGCAGCACTAACTCTTCCGGCACGCTACAATATACACCCCCTCATTCCCTACCCCCGCCCCCCACCTTTCCCCCCCAACCCCGCCCACCTAAACCTCCTCATGCTCTCTCAGGGAGAGTATGCCCCAAATTCCAAGCTGCTGTTTTGAGGCATGTTAAAAAAAATAATGCACTTTGTGACTTCAATAATAATATGGCAGTGCCATGTTGGCATTTTTTTCCATAACTTGAGTTGATTTATTTTGAAAAACCTTGTTACATTGTTTAATGCATCCAGCGGGGCATCACAACAAAATTAGGCATAATAATGTGTTAATTCCACGACTGTATATATCGGTATCGGTTGATATCGGAATCGGTAATTAAGAATTGGACAATATCGGAATATCGGATATCGGCAAAAGAGCCATTATCGGACATCTCTAACCAAGACCCATCTCTCAGGCGGTCTCGTCCAGTTCCTGCCTGGACCGACCAGCAGATCAAACTGACTAGATTCTGTTTTAACTGGACCAAAAAAAAACAAGAACGCCCTCTTATTGTGGTTTTCTGCCTTAACATGCAGATTAGTGGGTGGTAATTCTATTGTCTACCTATGTAATCAGCAGATATATGCAGACAAAAGGTGTCCTGGTGAGTGTGTTCCCAGCAGGAGGCTAACTGGAGTTTTGCTCTTTGTGCCTCATTTGCACTGATAATCATATGAAGTTAACGCTGGTTCACTCGCTAAATCCCACCGGATGATAAAACTGGTCCTTTTGGGCTCTTTCGCCATCCTTTGTTGTTGTCATCAGAAAAAAAAAGTAGTTTAGGACTCTGAACTCCAGAATTTAGTTGCCCTCCTCCAATCTAAAGGTCCACGAGCCACAAATCAGCCAATTCTGCTGATAAAAAGAGCACTGGGATGGATCGGAATGTGATGGGAGATAGTAGTGACCTGTCAAAGGCCACAAGGCTCCAAAAATCTATGGTGCTAAAGAGCTCAACTGTGAGCAAACTTCCCCTCCCTTTAATGAAACAAGAGCCGAGGAGTTGGAACACACTAACGAGGAGACGAGGACAAAATATCCATCCTCGCCACAAGTGCTTATGTGGAAAAAAATGCACTTGTGTTTGCATTTATGCAAATAGCTTTGGATGTCAGAGTGTGTGTGTGTGTGTGTGTGTGTGTGGGTGTGTGTGCGAGTGCGTGTGCGTGTGTGTGTGTGTGTGTGTGCGCAGCTCCAACACTGCACCCATTCATGCACTGAGCCGAGGGATGCTTCATCGTCACTGACCTTTTCAGGCTGGCCTCTGGAGGAGAATTATGACAACCAAGCCGAGCCATCCTCGGCATAACAACACACGTCAAGGATGGGGCACAAACAAGTAAACAACACACAAATATGAACGTGCAAAACAAACCCAGGGTGTTAAACTGTATTGATGTCAGTATTTAAAACACCTGGGATACCTACAGGGATCGAGAAGAAGTTGATGGTCCAACACCTGATTGATTAATTGCTTGGCTGATTAAGAGGACAGAGTGCATTCTAAGCTAGTGTGGAGAAGTGGCATCTGCGCTACAGATAGGGATAGACGTCTAGTCAATATCAATCCATGCCTTTTGGATGCCTTCAGTGTATTTTCAGCCGTCGGAAAGGAATACCCAGAGCCACTTTATTTACCAAGAAAAAAAAAGCAACTGCTAATATTTGAAAGGCTGGAATTAGAAGTAAATATTTGCCTCATTACCTCCACCCTGAGTTTTGTTCTGGCAGAAGGTTTCGTCATGTTCGGGGAAAGCTTTTCCTGCACTATGGTGGCCAAGTGCTCACTCAAGGGGGATTTACTGGGTCTTTTTAATTATATGAGCTGCACCTAAACCTGCTCAATATGACAAGAGCTGATTGCTATTCCGACTTTATAGTGCCTGTGGTCAAGGCTCATATCGTTCAGTTTCGCTCCCACACCAACGGCACAACATCATTTTTACTTCATAAAATAGATTTACTGGTAGTAAGTAAGATACCAAAAGTTCGGAAATTGACACCTAGCCCATTTTGTGTAATCGGTGTTGAAAGCCAGTACTATTTTTCAGTGAGGCGCAGTGATATCTAGTGGGGAGTGGCGCGGTTTTGGTCACATGGACCAATCAGGTAGCAGCTTTATTCTAACAACATACCTGCTATGGCGACGACAACATCCGAGAGTGAAGAGGAACGAAAGACCTCAAAAGTTAGAAAAAAAGTGCGTAAAGAGGAAAATAAAAGATGCTATATGCATCTTTCATCTGTGAACAATGAGGACGTCCAGCACTTCACTCGGACACGGTGGGACACATACAGAAACTATTTAAAACAGTGGCTTTGTCTGCAAGACCAGAACAAGCATCTGGCAGAAATCTATAAACATTGCTCGGATGTAGATTTTGACGCTATTCCTGACGTCGCTGGGTTTCACGCAACATGCTACCGACGTTTTACAGATAAATCTGCATTGTTTTATGCCGAGAAAAGGACCGCACGGGCGGTGGGAGAACCATCTGCAGCCGCAGGTCAGTCAGCAGGCACGTCTGAAACTCCCCGAAAGAAACTTCGATCTCGTTCAGGTTTGCCCGTTGCTTCTGCCGGCCCCGTCCTGCCAGCCATCTGTATAATTTGTCAAAAAGTGGAAAAGTACACTCGTGTGGGAGGAAAACGCCAGAGGGATCAACTCACACAAGCAGAAACCGTGTCGGCAGGTATGTGACACACACACACACACACACACACACACACACACACACACACACACACACACACACACACACACACACTAGGTGTGACACTAGGGTGTTTTTACGTGCACAGCATGCTGCACAAGAACATCAAACTGTTGTCATCAAAAGCCCTGACACTGATGTGGCAGTGATTGCTGTAAGTCTTCAAAGAGCTTTACAGTGTAGCTTGTATTTTTTCACGGGAGTAGGCAACAGAACGAGGATCATAGACGTGGCTAAGGTGGCAGCAGCTCTTGGCAACAGTGTTTGTTCTGCACTCATTGGCATCCATACCTTCACAGGTTGTGACTCGACCAGTGCCTTTCATGGCAAGGGCAAAAGGAAGACATTTTCTCTTGCTTGTCAGAAAGACGAATACCTGACTGCGTTCTCAAATCTGGGCAGCAGTTTTAACCTTGACCAGTCTACGTTCAAAACACTGAGCAAATATGTGTGCCACCTGTATGGACAGGCATCTGCCAAAGACGTGAACGATGCAAGATACAAAGCATTCTGTATGGCATCGTCATCTTTGCCAGAACTGTCCATTCCCCCAACAAGTGATGCCCTCCACCAACACTGCAAAAGGGCAAACTACCAAGCAGCAGTAATGCGACATTCCCTGACTGGTATGATGTGTGCCCCTTCACCCATTGGCAATGGATGGTACATTGAGGATGGGGAGTTAACAGTAAGATGGATGACTAGAAATCCTGCCCCAGATAGTGTGCTGCAGGTAGTCCACTGTGGTTGCAAGACAAGCAAATGTGAAACAGAAAGATGTTCATGTATGTCTGCAAAAATGTCTTGTACTGATTTATGTCACTGCCAGAACTGTGGAAATGTTTCAAAGGAAACAGAAGAAAGAGGTGCATGGGATGATGACACAGATGAAAGTGATATTGATGAGTAATTACGCACCATGTCACCATGTAAAATTTGCCACTTTTGTTTCTTTATCAAGATGTTTGATTATCGAGATGCCACACTGCCATTTTAACGGTAAAGCTTAAATAATGTCTGTATTACCTTTTTTTTCAAATTTGTTTTGGTCTTTTGTGTGTGTTTGTGTGTGTGTGTGTGTGTGTGGGGGGGGGGGGGTATAAATGACACATGCTGTGAAACAATTTGCTACTTTAATAAATATTTATCATATTTTATACCAATTTGGGCCTTTACTGCATCTATTTTAATCTTGTCCATTTTTGCCTTATTCCAGTTTTGGGGTGCATGGTAATATTTTGCTAGATTTTAAGCCACTTTTGGCCACGGTGTGTTACTTCTTTTGTACCTTTGATTACATAGAAGGTTGTGACATTTTTTTAATGTATGATACATAAGCTTTTAGCTAAATTTAATAAGTGTGTGCTTCATTGTGCTGGGGCAAATCACTTCAGTTGAATCGTTTTTTAAGAAATTTGCTACATTTCATGATCTAAATTCACATATGAGTATACTAAGGCACCAATATTTGTTTCAGATGTTAGGTATATGTATTTATGATATTTGAGAAAGATTTTGTGTTGCCAAAATGAATAAGACATATTTTACAAGCCAAAACTGCAGCACAAGATTTTCGTTTTTTGTGATTTACCTCTATATACATTTCTGGCTTGTGACAAAATTTGGCTAGGTATCATGTTCTGAACTTTTAACCCAAAGTCCAGAAGGGTATTATCTATGCAAAAATGCATTGAACAAGTTGTGCTTAGACGTGGGAGCGAAATTCATTTTCTAGGCACTTTTTCTCATGTCAGCTCACCGTCTATTAAAAATAAAACCCAATGAAACTGACTAGAAGTGACTGCACTGGAAAGATTACTGAAGGAGTAAAAAAAAAAAAAAAAAAAGGTTGCCCATCTGCTTTGCTTAAAAATACAAGAGGGAGAACACAGACAGAATAACACAGGTGTGTGGGCGTGCACGTGTCCCTGTCACTTGTGCACGTGCATGTGTCAACCTTTGTGCCTAAACCCCAGGGGACGCTCATGTACCTGCTAACTTGCAGGAGACTGAACAAAGCTGACTGCAGCCAACATGGCAGGTAGCTCTTATGCTGCAGTATAACACACAAGCATATATGCAATACTTGTGATGTCAGCAGGGCCGGCATTAGGCTTTGTGTGGCCCTCAATTCAGTCTTTATTATCACCGGTGTAACAGCCATAGGACTGACTGACTGCAGCTTAGTGAATATTGTAATACAGTTGTCCCTCGCAAAGTTTGCGGCTTGTAAAGGTGACTGTTTTAGTTTTTATGCTCCAACTATACAAATATTAAATTTATAATCGATAATCCCTAATTCGCAGAAATGTATTTACCAAGCCTGGAGCCAATTAACAGTGATAAACAAGGGTTTACTGTGGTGCAGTGACTCTCAAACTGTAGTAGCACATGGGCTCCATCTAGTGGTACGCCAAATAATCACTTAGTTAAATATAACAGTGTTACTGTTCAAACTGTGTGTAATGTTACGGTGGACTAAAATATTAAATATACGTACTATATAAAACCTCTGCCTTGTTTTTGATTAATAGTTAGGCCTACTATGCTACTGTTTTTTAATGTTGGCCATTACTTACTACAATATTCTACTGGTACTCGGTGAAATAATTTTGAGAAGCACAGCTGTAGTGTATTACTCTCAGTGACCAGAAGTACATTTGGCTATGGGAGTGTGTGCAGAAAAGACACAACCACCATAAATGTAGTTCAAGTCCTTTTATAATTAGATATTAAGAAAACAATGTCTTATTATTATTTAACCAGTTATGTAAAGATTTGTATTTACTAAACATAATCACATATGAACAATTTTTAAAAAAAGACTACATTGACAAACTACAATTTAGTTCAATCCATCATGTTCAATATTGTTTATATTCCAGTTAATGCCCAAATTATACATGACAAGGTAAAAAATAAATAGGTGGATAAGTCCAAAGGGGTTCAATGTCTCTTACCACAGTAACGCCAATTCAAAACTGCTATGCCATTTCGGCATTACAGTAACTGAAAAAGTAAACAAAACACAATAAATGGGCAAAATTGTGCAAAAAAAACAAATGTTTTTTAGACATATCTTTGGAGAAACAACAATAGAGAAACAATTCCATAGGTGTTTGAATGGACGCAGAGATGCTGCTAAACCAAACAAAAACATATAGAAACGACCAGGTTTAGCAGAAACAAAGTTTAATTGTATCCAATTGAGTCATTCAGTCCATCAAAGTAGATCAAACACCTGCAGAACACGGCGACCACATTGATGATCAGCTACTGCAATGACCGGTCGCCATAATCTAGTCTTCGCGTCCCTAAACAACTGCATAGAGTGTTTATGTCATGGGCTGGCCCTTGATGTTGGGGCCATAGCTGCCAAACTCCAGCAAGGCTTCGAGGGCAGGCAGCAACACAGGAAGTAGAAGAAAAATACTTTAATTTCCTCCACTTGTTATTTGACAAAAGCCCAATCACAGAGCCCACCAGACCACAGAGAAAATGCCGCTGATTACATCCTAATACACACAAAGCTATAGTAGCTGGTGCACAAACACGCACAAACACACACTGATTACGTCCTCCCTGGTGCTCCTCTCTCCTCATCCCCTGTATCGGTTACACGGTAAAGCCGTGCTGTTGGAGGATCAGCGTTTTTTGGCGCAAGGCAGTTAGGAGTTTGGGAGCTTAACCTCTCGTCCAATACTGGAGGGAGGGAGACGGATCCCCTGAGCCCCCCTCCCCAGCGCAAATAAACAGCTACATCAGAAAAATGTCTGGCAGATTCGAAACAATTTCCTGAAGGATCTGTCAGTGTGCACAGGGAGAGGAGAGAGTTGAGAACGATTATGGAGGAGGGAGAAAAGAAAAGGAAGAGAAAGAGTGAACGAAATAAGAGCTGTAGGTTTTGGATTTTAATCAAACCATCATGTGAGAGGCTGAATTATAGCACATACTTATTTGATGACACTTTATTTTTAACATCCATCCATCAGACGGCAACCAACTGTGGTCACCAGCATTCACACCCAAAGTAAGCCTGAGAAGATCTCATCTCAGCCACACTTGCTTGAAATGTGCAGGCCCACGTGCACACAACAGTGCAGGCTGCTTACTGTTTGCCTATCTGCTTCTCTATTTGCATGCGAGTGTGACTTTATGAGTCGATATAGCTTTGAATTTGCTTATGCGGCTTTGAGGATATTTATTTCTGTGTTTGCACGCACACGTCCGTCTGCTCCCGTTGCTGCGTTTGTGTCCCTGCGGTCGTGCTGGAATGGAACACGGACATTTAGCCACTGAGCTGAATTCACAGAAACGGGCTTGGTCCTGGCCGGCAGAGCCGTATTTATACTCCTTATTTATCCGACGGACAACCACAGCAATCTCTATCACCGCCTTGTGATTCATGTTTGTTTGCTTTTGCTCGGAGCAGATTCAATTTCATCAGCGAGAGTCTTTTTTTTCTCCAAAATTGGCGTTCTGGAGAAATGTTCACACCACCCCAGCCCGCAAAGCACGTAGTGGTTTCCCTTAGAACGGATAAGACATTAAAACTAATAACCTCCATAATTATACATCCATATTTCTCCGATGAGATTGTGCAAACAAGCTCAGGTTCCAGCTCCAGGAGGAGAGCTTCTTGGCAGGAGTCGTCCGAGGGTGCAACTGAGTTGCTGTTGGAAAACAAAGCCATTTCAGAGCGCGCCTTGGAAAACAGAAACTGCTGTTCTACGGCTGCTTGGAAGGGGGAAAGTGAGGCCCATCTGACAGAGGGCTGTGATTTCAGCTTAGCCATTGGCCTGAGAAGAAAGAATATGTGTTTTTGGCAAAGCACAGTGCAAACAACCCCAGACTGGAAGAAGAAATATGCATTTGCATGTGTTAAAAGGAAAATAAGCTGCCATTACTTTATATTTTCTTATCCAGGAACACACCGCAACATTTCGCCATAAGGACAATAATGCTCATCTGTTACATTTACTCTTCCTCAACATTAATCTTTCCAGCAGTCTTGAAATGTCTCCGTTTTTTTTTTTTGCCTACAGCTATTTTGAGGTTTTAAAAGCACTGAGATGGATTTGACATTGCGGATGGAAATAAATGAAACCAAGAAGCTTACTTTCAACTATTGAGTAGTGCTCACGGAGAAGGACGAACACTGTGGGAGAGGTTGCAAAAATGAGTTTTGAGAAGACGTGCAATGAAACGAAGAAGAAAACAAAAGAATGAGAGTGTTGTTGCGTGTGCAGAAAGGAGATCCAAGCTATCATGAACACCGTCTTAGTAGGGCACACACACGTTTAAGGACCTTAAAGGCTGAGTGATGACGGCTGGGATGATTAGAAGAGGGAGAGACAGCGAGGAGGGGGGTTAAATATTCCAATAAGGCGTGTGTGTGTGTGCGTGCGTGTTGGGAGATGCACGAAGCTGACTAATTGAGATGAATAAATGAATATATCATCTCGGAGAGAAGGGTTCTGTCGTAACCAATGGCGACTATTCACTTGCCACGTGAGAAGCCCCCCCCAACAACAAAGTATCCGTGCACCCCTCCACCCCAACCTCTGCCTTTCCCCATTCTAAACAAACTCCTCCTTAATAAACGAAAGGCAATAACGAATGACAATAACTGCTAGCCCCCAGAGGAATTAAATATCCAAAGGAGAAGTAGCATAGGCAGTCTGGATAGATTTGCAAAGCAAGCAGAAAGTCACATATTACACCGGCGCGCCATAAACACTCAAGACGATGGGGGGTGGGGGGTTAAATCTCCTTATCCAGGGCCGTGCTGCTCCATTGGGGCTAACCTGAGCTGTTAGCAAGGTTTACTTTGAAAAGGAAATCTGTTAAGTATTACTGATTAGCTGTTTAAAACTCTAATCGGTAACATCGATGACAGTTAAATCAAACAGCTTATATTAGGAAGCCTTTTTTATACGATGTTTACATTCTAGGCCTATTAAGAATAACTTGTAAAACAAAAGCCATTCAAACACATTGATATCTGGTATAGTATATCATTTTTCATTCATTTAATCTTAAATGGGATCTATGAGGATTTTAATCTACATTTAAAAGACTTCCTTGTGGTCAAGATAATATGCATAAAACTGATGGCCCGGGGACCAGATCTGGCCCGCCACATCATTTAATGTGGCCCAACACTTCCTTTTATGCGGCCCGCAAAAGGCTGGAAATAATAAAGCACTTTCTAGCTAAATGTTTTTGTTCTATTTATATTGACAGACAAATGTACTGCATGCAATTGCATATGTCCTACATGCACTTCAATGCTATCTACTCATGCAACGAGAAGTTCCAAGCATTTATTTATTTTTTTATTTTTTTATTATCAAAAGTAAATACTTTAATATCTGCTTGTCATCTTGACTTATGATTTCAAAGCAAGTTATCCATCAATATGTTAGTAAATTCCAACATTTCAAAACAGTTGCCAGTGCAAAAAGCGTAATAAGACTATATGTTTACGTTTATGTAAATTCACTGCTACAAGTGGCTTTCTGAGGGCAGCCATAATTGCAATGTGGTCCTTAATAGAAACACGTTTGACACCCCGGGATAATATATTTTGGATATGCTTTGTTTTTCAGTCTGTCTGCAAGATGTTTGATGGTGGAGGTATTCCCAGATTGCAAATGAAACCACGCCCCAACCTCTTCAAAAGTATCATAATAGTTTGACACCCAGGGTCTAGATCAGTGATTCTCAACCTTTTTTCAGTGATGTACCCCTGTGAACATTTTTTTAATTCAAGTACCCCCTAATCAGAGCAAAGCATTTTTGGTTGAAAAAAAAGAGATAAAGAAGTAAAATACAGCACTATGTCATCAGTTTCTGATTTATTAAATTGTATAACAGGGCAAAATATTGCTCATTTGTAGTGGTCTTTCTTGAACTATTTGGAAAAAAAAGATATAAAAATAACTAAAAACTTGTTGAAAAATAAACAAGTGATTCAATTATAAATAAAGATTTCTACACATGGAAGTAATCATCAACTTAAAGTGCCCTCTTTGGGGATTGTAATAGAGATCCATCTGGATTCATGAACTTAATTCTAAACATTTCTTCACAAAAAAATACATCTTTAACATCAATATTTATGGAACATGTCCACAAAAAATCTAGCTGTCAACATTGAATATTGCATTGTTGCATTACTTTTCACAGTTCTTTTTGACAGACATTTTAGTGAGGTTCAAACCATCATGGCATGGGGGAAACTCTGGGTTTATGGTAATGAATGGAATAGCCTACTTGATTTGATGTTCAGTTTATGAACTTACATTCATATTTTGTTGAAGTATTATTCAATAAATGTATTTATAAAGGATTTTTGAATTGTTCCTATTTTTAGAATATTTTTTAAAAATCTCACGTACCCCTTGCCATACCTTCAAGTACCCCCAGGGGTACGCGTACCCCCATTTGAGAACCACTGGTCTAGATAATATATATTGGATATGCTTTGTTTTTCAGTCTGTCTGCAAGATGTTTTTTGGTGGAGGTATTCCCAGATTGCAAATGAAACCACGCCCCAACCTCTTCAAAAGTATCATCATTTATTTTTGAAAATGTGAACGGTTTAAATTTATATCTGGAAGTTGTCACCACAATTTTCTTCCCAGAGACGGTCGAAAATAAGCTTCATAAACATTGCATAGATTCACCCGGTCACAACATCACACACCTGCACACTCTCCAATCAATACAGACTGCATAAAAAAGCTGCATTTAGCAGCATTTAGGTTACTGCATGTGCCACATTGGTGTTATTATGTGCATGCCAAGATTAAATTAAAATAAAACGTTATCCTACCTGTTTTGTGTTTCTTTGTAGCCTGAAGCAGAAGGGAGCTGAGAGCTAGACTTAAAGGGAAACTGCACATTTCTGGGAATTTTACCTATCGTTCACAATCATTATGAAAGACATGACAACGGATGGATTTTTTATTATTTATGCGTTCTAAATATTAAATAGATGTAAATAAAAGTCCGCTTAGAGTGGAGCCAATGGGAGCTCCATTATTCCACCCATAAAATCCGATAAAAAAAACATTCAAAAAGCGCCAACAATACACCATTTACATTTCATGACTTCAATATTAACCAAGTATTAGTGATATTGTTATTATAAGTGTTAGCGCAGACAAACAATTTATAGCGGCGCTGTGATCACAAGCTTGTGTCCCTATGTGTACATCATCGAGTGGCCTGCTGTTTCTTCGCTTCCCTGCTCCCTGTGAGTTTATTCTAGATCATAAATTATGCCTCTCACCTGAAAAGTAGATGGCTGAGAATATGATTCGACAAGTTGGGACAGGCGAGGACGACACGAAAAGTGCTTGTTCCCCCGGCCTTCCTCCCCGTTTCTTCGCGAGGATTATGAGACATTTTTTCATCTGAAGGGGAATATATGAACGTCCCAGCAGTCAGCATCCTAATGACAGCAGACCTTGTACAGTAAGTGGTATTTTATTATGTTTGTTGTAGGGTTGTACGGTATACCGGTATTAGTATAGTACTGCGATACTAATGAATAATTTTCGATACGATACCGTCTCTGAAACGTACCGGTCCCGCACCCCCCGTGCCCGCGCCGAAGTCACGTCGTGACATTGCTGGTTTACGAGCAGAGGAGCATGTTCGGCGACACACAATCACGAAGTACTTACAAACAGACACAGTATGTAGACAGAAAAGGGAGAACGGACGCATTGTGGCTTAAAAACTACCGATAAAGATGAAGTTATAACACTGAAACGCCCTCAGGAAGAGATGCTTTAAGACATGGCTCGCTGGCTAGCGACTAACGTCCATCCGACGTCGGCAGTGTTTTAGCGACCTCTAAATCACTAATCCTCGCCTCCATGACGACAAATAAAGTATGTTTCTTACAAGTATCATCCCTGCAGGACGACGAATAGCTAAACATGCTTCACTACATACCGTAGCTCACCGGCATCAAAATGTAAACAAACGCCATTGGTGGATCGACACCTAACATCCACTTTAATGATATCAAGTACAAGCACGTATCGAGTTGATACTACTATGATTACGTCAATATTTTTTGGGATCCCAACTAGGGTTGCAAAATTCCGGGAATATTCAAAGTTGGAAACTTTCCATGGGAATTAACGGGAATATAGGGGAATTAACAGGAATTAATGGGAAATTAATGGGAATAAACATTGAGTGCAACATGCTAGATCTTGAAGCATGATTATTAGTTAAAACAACCTGATTTAATGCAAATTCAGTAGAATTTCAACCCTGCACTGTGTATTCCTCCATCACATGTGCAGTGCATTCTTCCATCACATGCACAGATAATTCCCAGCATGCTACACACTACAGCAGGGCTATTGAAGCCACACTAGTATTTGAGCCCAAGGACTTCATCTAGTCAGGTAAGTGTTGATGATATTACTGGGGTAAATATATTTGATATATGGTATTTAAGTTTAATAGAAGTGTAATTGCTTGTTACTGTATGACTGTAGACTATTCCAGCACACTACCACTCAAGCTAGCTAGCTGTTCATGTACTTGTTAAATGATTTTGGGGCCAATATCTCTAGCTAGCTAGGTTTATGTACCACCACAGTCTCAGAATGAACCGAAAATATTTCTCCGTTAGCCGTGATGCTAATTCTTTCTATGTTAAATCCCATTTGTTTATGCTAACAACGTTAGCGATCCAAATTGACCTTTTTTGTGATCTGTAAAGTTTAACTAGCAAATGCTAAATCAAAATGTAGTTTCCTCTGCCTTCTGTTCTGCTAGCCATTCTGTTGTTATACAAGAATGTAGGTTATAGTTTGGTTTAGCATGCTAATTGAGTGTTCATTTATTCATCTAGCCTATTTCTATTCATGTGTCTATCAGTAAAATATTTTTAAAGACTACTCCAATTGTTTAGCTGACTATATCAGTGTGTGGCATTGCATTAGTGTTTTAAAGGAATAAATAAATACAAACAGAATAATGCCACGTAAACTATCTGATGTGTGGAGACATTTCACCCCAACCAATGTAGGCGGAATGGCTGTGTACATTTGCAAATACTGTGCAAAGAGCTACGTCAAAAATGCCACAAAGATGCAGCAGCATATAGACAAATAATATATAATTATTGTAATTCCCCATCAATTCCCATATATTCCCATTAATTCCCGTGGACGGTGTCCAATTTTGAATAATCAAAAAATTGTGAATATTTCCAAACTTCCCGACCTTAACTTCCCGTGGTAAATTTCCGGAAAGTTTCCACCCCTTTGCAACCCTAATCACAACATCTTCTTTTGTTTTTTTTTATGTATATTATGTTTATAAGCTCAGGAAATATGTCCGTGTACACAAGGGCTTTGAATATGACCAATATATGATCCTGTAACTACTTGGTATCGGATTGATATCCAGATTTGTGGTATCATCCAAAACTAATGTAAAGTATCAAACAACAGAACAATAAGTGATTATTACAGTTTTACAGAAGTGTAGATAGAACATGTTAAAAGAGAAAGTAAGCAGATATTAAAAGTAAATGAACAATTAGATTAATAATTAATTTTCTACCACTTGTCCTTTATAATGTTGACAAAATAATGGAATGATAAATGACACAATATGTCACTGCATACGTCAGCAGACTAATTAGGAGCCTTTGTTTGTTATTTACTACTAAAAGACAAGTTGTTTAGTATGTTCACTATTTTATTTAAGGACTTTACTGCAATAAGAAACATATGTTTAATGTACCCTAAGATTTTTTGTTAAAATAAAGCCAATAATGCAATTTTTCGTGGTCCCCTTTATTTAGAAAAGTACCGAAAAGTACCGAAAAATTTTTAGTTCCAGTACCAAAATATTGGTATTGTTACAACACTAGTTTGTTGGCTCTCATAAAGTTTGCCGTGAGTAATAATCAGTGATGAAGGGGGGAAAAAGCAAACATGACGTGTTTTTGAAATTAATGCGGCGCGTATGCTTAAAATTATCAAAATAAGTAAATATTAAATGTTATTATAAATGTGCCCGTTACTATATTACATATATACTTACGTACATCATTTATATGAAAATATTTTTTAGGGGCTCTATAGGCAGAATTGAACGTCTCCCATAGGCTCCATTGTAAGTAGATTTTTGATTGAATGAATTTAATACATATAATGCATTGTTTTTAAATCCATCCGTACTCATAATGATTGTGAACGATAGGCAAAATTCCAAAAAAGGTGCGTCCCCCTTTGATGATCTCGCTCTAACATCACAACGTAGCCAGACTGCAAAACCCTGCACCAGCGCTATCCAAAACTGCGTGCAAGCTCACGCCAAAATGTATGAACGTTATGATTTGATGCTTTAGCATTGTTTAACACAGGATTCCAACATTGTAACAACGTTTATAATTCAGAAAAGACAACATTTCTCATAGGTCCCCTTTAAAAGTTAACGGTATGCTGCAGCATTTCACAAGTAAGAAAAGCTGTAAGTGATTTGAAATGTCTACTATCTGATAAATGTGCAATAACACAACGCGTCCTTTGTTCTGCATTGATAAAAAGCATGCTTGAGGCTCCAGCATTTAGACAAAAAGAAAATGTGCTGCAGAGTCTCTTTCCTGTAATTCAAATCTCTGCGTGATTTTACAGAGGGAGGTTACCAGATGTTAAAAACCCATTTAATTGCAAGTTGGAAAACGTGTGAGTCATTTGCATCTCTATAATCTGACATTCAAAATGCCTTTGTCTTCTCAAGAGCGCAGCTGACAAATGCGTGTCTTTTGAATAGGGGGCCGTGATTTGATTATGGTAATTTTATGTTAACTCTAAAAGATGACATTTAACTTTTTTATTTTTTTTTTAGGAACAGAATACTTTTATTGCAGTACAGTAAACCGGAACATAATGTATCAAACTACAAGAGCAGGATGCGTGTGCAGATGGCGTGTTTGCGTCCCTGCAAAAGTAGGGTAAGGGGGATCTGGTGATATGCCGCAACCCTGGCCAGGGATTTCAAACTTAACTTTCAACTCTCCCAATGGCAAGAACGTTTTTTAAAGGCCTACTGAAACCCACTACTACCGACCACGCAGTCTGATAGTTTATATATCAATGATGAAATCTTAACATTGCAACACATGCCAATACGGCCGGGTTAACTTATAAAGTGCAATTTTAAATTTCCCGCTTCACTTACGCTCCTCATCCACAAATCTTTCATCCTCGCTCAAATTAATGGGGTAATCGTCGCTTTCTCGGTCCGAATCGCTCTGGCTGCATTGTAAACAATGGGGAAATGTGAGGAGCCTTTCAACCTGTGACGTCACGCTACTTCCGGTACAGGCAAGGCTTTTTTTATCTAGACCAAAAGTTGCGAACTTTATCGTCGATGTTCTCTACTAAATCCTTTCAGCAAAAATATGGCAATATCGCGAAATGATCAAGTATGACACATAGAATGGATCTGCTATCCCCGTTTAAATAAAACAATTTCATTTCAGTAGGCCTTTAAAATAAGATTATATATGATCCATATGGGGGGAGGGAGTGTATGTGTAGGTTGTTAAGCAAATATCCCGTGCTGGAAAAAAAAACTGTTGGCGATCAGCAACATGCCTTCTAACTTTAATCCTGTCAGGTGTGAGCACAGCTTAGATCCTCCCACTGTGTCAAATACAGCTGTCAAATATTTTCTTGAGTCTAAAGACACCTTGAGCGTAGGTTGTAGACCAAAGGTGTCAAACTCAAGGCCCGGGGGCCAGATCTGGCCCGCCAAATCATTGTATGAGGCCCGCGAAAGCCTGGGAAAAATGTGTGTTAATAAAATACTTAATTTTTTTACTAAATGCAAATAATTATTTCAATTTTGACAGGAACAAATGCGTATATTTTAAACGTTATCTAATCATGCCAAATATTACATTATTATATAGTGTATTACAAAAATGTGTTAGTAAAGATAAAAATAAACAGTTGAATATTTGCTTATCACCTTTAAGTATGATGTATCTATTAATTTGTACATGAAAAAAATCTAATAATCAAGTGCAAAATATGAGGTGATTAATGGTACACATTAATATCAATGCTGTGAAATTATGTTTTTGTTTTTAATCAGATACATTTGAATTTTGATTAATCACAGGTTATTGCCCGCATGCATAATTTTAATTATTTTTTTAAAAGTGGCCCTCTGAAGGCAGCCATTACTGCGATGTGGCCCTTAATGAAAACGAGTTTAACACCCCTGTTGTAGACAGAACACACCATAATAGACACTTTCATGGTTTTATCCTTGGACAAAGATTATCTGTCCCTAGCTAGCAATTGAGATAGCTCCCCAGGTTTGAGCGGCAAACAACCTAAGTGACAACATCAAAAACCTTACAGGGAAGTCCTCCGAGATTGTGGGAGCATGCCCCCCCCCCCACCCCCCACCCCCCTCAACACACACACAATCCCCAAACACTGCGGTAGTTTTTTTCAGCGTGAAAGTCAGAAAATGTCAAGAGTCCACGGCGGCACGGCGAGATGGAGAGTGACAGCTGTCAGGAAGGATCAGGATTACCCTGCCGGCTACACAAGAAATCAAGGGAGAGGACGAGAGGAGCGTATGAGGACTGACTGCTTGTGTTTACTGCCTCGCGGCCTCAACCTTATATAGGAGACACAGTCAGAGCCCGGGTAACCACACAAAACATCAGCCAGCCAGCGCTCACGCTCCTTTTTTTCCCTGAGAAGTCAGTCAGTGGTCGACAGACAATATATATCCTCCTGAGAACCAGCGTCATCTGCAGTGGACATTTCTTTTTGGTCTATTTCTTTGGTCTGAGTTGCAAATTTTGGAGAGAATAAAATAGCACCGCGTTATACACTTCAGAGGGCGCTAGATCTCAGGAGGATATGTACATGCACTGTATATAAAATAATATACCATTATACTCACTGGCCTAAACATGTAGGCTGTAAACTGTATCTGCACAGAATTGTACTAACTAGATCTGCTTGTAAATGACTGAATTTTTACATTCAGATCCATGCATGACACCGTGGAACATTACAGTCCATTGTTCTTATTTTTATAACTATAGTATATTTTGTATTAATTTGTACAAAGAATATTGAATGTCAGTTTTGATCAGAATAATGCTGCCCACAGGCTTTGTGCCATTGTGGAGACTGCTTGGACGTGACCCAGCTTTGCGTAGTTTACATGTTGTTCTTCTTGTGCATCTATCAGAAAAAAACAACTAGAAACCAGTTTTTTATTTAACTATTTTCCCTAAAATAAAGAATTTAAACATTATTTTATCCAATTAGTCGATTACTTGAACAAACAATTCGATTGATTAAGCGATTACTAAAATAATAGCTGACCTGATAAGCATATTTTTGTTTCCATGCGGATTGCATCATTTCTTAATAATGTAATCAATTCATGTATTGGTTAAAATAACTCTTTAAAATGTATTTAGCTTGAATAAAGTTTCAACGGTAATCAAAATTACAAAAAAAAGTGCAGTTACCCTTTAAAATTATATTATCTTGTTATGTATTCCTGTAATATTACAACTCTATTTGTGAAATTATTATTCTCTTAATTTTATAACTTTCACATTGAACAAAAAAGACAATTGAAGCTAAATTATCAGATGTAATAATGCAAAGTTTTAGGTGACAATGCCAGTTTAACAATGTGTATTACCGTGGCAGTAGTTTACTGTGGTATACAACTGTACTTCATACTTACTTTCTTATGTGGCTTAGCTAGATAATGTAACCAACACATGTATCAGGTGTACTTAATGTTGTAGCAGTTTGTGTGAGTGTGTTTGTGTGTGCACACTGTATATACAGTATATAGATACGACTTCCTCTCTTTTTCTCATTATAATTCTTTGAGTTGAAAAGCCTGAAGTCTTAAGTCAGTGCACTCTGAGCTCTCAAGCCTCTAAACACAGCCCAGCTATTTTCCACACAAACATCTCATTCCAAATCCCCTGTTTAGACAACACAATGAATGCAGCCAGTTTGTTTGGTTATGCGTGTGACACAGTGTGTGTGTGAGGGGGTGAAGGGTGCTGATGGACGACACAGACTGAAGCTGGTCTGGCGTTTAGATCAGTACAGGGTTATCATTACTGACCCCTGCTGTGTTTCCGTGACCCTCTGTTCGTGAGTTCTGACTTTTACCCTCAGCACCCCCTAGGCCCTACAGTCCTACACACACAAGCCTGTCAAAGCTTGCCTGGGATGCACATAACCGACTGGTGGACGTCCCCTGTTGTGACACAAGGGCACAGGGGAGCCACACAAACACAACCATTTGTTGCTTACTTTACCCCACAACTTCTATTGCTTGTTCAGCCTGTGTAATCTAGCGTGGAAGGGAGGTTGAGATGATCAAGGAAAAGACATACGGAGCCACGGGGTCAAAGTACGGGTGGACTTTGGAATGTCCACTCCCGTTGCATCTTCCTTTGGTCTCAAAAATGTTTGACCGTTAGTCAGGTCAGATAAGCTGGGCCTTTGATTTACGCCACATTCCCAACAAAGACATTCACAAGGCAAGCATTCACTGGCAAACACGCAGCAGACTCTACTGTACAGGAAAAGCAGGACACGGATGTTCACCTCTCACTGTCTGTCTCTTGGGCTTTGAGGGAAGTAGCACATATAGGAACACGTGCAGCTGACATGGCCATTATATGCATGATAGATGAGGTGTGTCACAGTGTATGCACAAACCGCAGCGTAATAAATAAAGAAAGCATGTCCTGTTGCAAAGGACAACAACATTAACACACTACAGAGACAAATACAAGCTCTGATTATTGCTGACGCGAGAGACTTACAGTATATGAGGCTAATAATGATGCACCATCACGGGGATGGAGCCTACATGTCTGAAACACCGCAGGCAAGTACTCCTCCAGTCGGTATTACCGATACACTTTTACACAGCGAATGGTATTACCAATACACTTTTACAGAGCAGAAAAATCAAAACAACCTCTGATTAAGATTCCCACATAGAATCACATTAAGATGCATGCTCACAAATGCAAGCTGTTACTTTAAACATCAATACTATGAAGTCCTTGACTTGTGTAAAAGCACTAATACCACAATGTGGAATAATACAGTTATACAATGTTATCTTAAGTATGGGTGTCACCATGTACAGTATGTTAAAAGAAATAATTACATTACCAAGCAATACTATTATTATTACCTACAGTATTTAAATATATATATTTATGGCTGTCAAAAAGAACATTATAATATGATTAATCACAAAAAAATATTGCATTAATCAAATAGATACGCAGATTAATCGAGCAATTTATTTTGACCACACATGCTCGTTTATCTTAACCGCGGATGGTTTCACCTGAAAGGCAATGCAGCTTATTACAGTCTACGGTCAGTGATCAGGTCAATGCATACATCAGTGCAAAGATGTGTGAGGATACTTTGACTGTGGCAAATGTCATTTCAAAATGAAACTGTTAAAAAGTTGTGAATATAAATGACTTACATTCAAGTAAAACATTTAAAAAATGTTTCTGTATGAGTTTCTGACAATAAAATACAATTTGTCAAAATATTGAGATGTATTTTAAGTTCATTTAAATTATACAAGTGAGTAATAACCTGTGATTAATCATGATTAATCCAATTTAAAAAGTGTGATTAATCTGATTTAAATGATGATTAATCATGTGTTTGGGACCACTCATTCATCCCTGAGACACTGAATCGCCCCCTACGAAGCTAATGCTAGCCACATCTCCTCTACTTGTGTTGTTGTGGACGACACCGCCGATACAAATAAATGTAAAGACAGGATGGCAAAACACTCTTATTTTTGAAAAAGCCTTGCGTCGTCTACTCACAAACATAGCAGCCAACAAACACCCTAAGAACAGTAGCACACATGCAGTCTTTACAATATTACGCCAAATATTTTTTAAGTACATTTTTGCATGTTGTTCTAATGTGTGGCATCTTGAGACAAGAATATGTTAATTGACTGTCTAAAAGTAACATGTTTTCCTTCACTCGTTATTTTCACAGTTGTATGTATTTTTTTGTATAAAATATAGAAATTGCATATGGAATCGAATTTGCAAATTTGGAGAGAATAACCGCAATTAGTTTTTTTCGCAAAATCGTGCAGTCCTAATGTACAGTATGTTTTCTGGGGTGTTACAAAGAACAACAATGTAAACCGAACAAAGGTGGCGGTATTCATCGTAATGCCAATCATTAACGCACTTGGTCTGCCAACATATAGCAGGAAGGATCAGTGTTGCCAATTAATATTTAGCGAGCATTCAAACCCTCGAGATATTCATATATTTTTTAAAAGCAACCAGCAAAAACTTTGTGTCTGGCATGATCTTATCAATGAAAAGCGTGCTGCTGTGGGCATGCCCACTATCTAAAATCAGTCACAGACGGCTCTGTCTTGTTTGTGACATAAAAGAAATCGACAGAAGAAAGCTCATTTGAATTTCTAAACATGTGTTTTGCTTTTCATGTTTTTTTTCTCTCCCACAACGCGACTCCTCTCTCCTAGAGCATTCAATACAATTACATGCACATGTATCATGGCAAATTAAACGATGATGTCATGCAGACCTCCCCACCACCAACACAAATAGATTACAGTCCTGTGGGAAACTATGTGGTAAGTTACCATACACTCATGATTACTTTTTCTTTTCGCTCAACAAATACTTATTGTTTTAAAGGTGGTTTTAATATTTTTTCCCGGATTTACCTCTATTTGGGCTTGTATTGTAATGTAACATCTGAAAATAATTGTTTTTGTATCAATTTTTTGTTTATTTTAAACCAATTGTTAAAATACACTAATATTCTTATTTGATAACCTGATTCCTCACAATACATCATTTTTTATATTATAACGCAAAAACTTCTGAAATAAAACTGAACAGAACTATCCAGTATTACAATAAACATTCCAGTACCTTGAGTTTAAGCTTCAGTCCCAGAAAAAGTATATACTACGCTAATATTCCACTGCCTATGATGCGATTCTAAAACAGCAGGGAAAAAAGTTTCAGCAGGGGCATTAATGCCCCAAGTGTTCCCTAAAGACATTTGGGTATAATAAAACCTAAAAAATGATTTTCCAAGCCCACATGATACGTGGCCACTGGAGCCACTCGATAACATCATCATGCTTCCTTACACTCTCTGACTTTGAGGCTGAGTTCACAAATATCGACTGAAGTGCCGCAGAACAAAAGCAAAACATATGTGCTATTTAATTTGGCATGGGTATGAATTTGGACTTCAGAGGGTGCTGAACATCTGCATCCAAGTTATTTATTAAGAATACAACAATGAAACGTTTTCATGGTGTTCTGCGTCATACTGTGTATGCTATAATCCAGTTTGTGCTGTAAAAT
Organism: Entelurus aequoreus; assembly: GCF_033978785.1. NCBI lineage: Eukaryota > Metazoa > Chordata > Actinopteri > Syngnathiformes > Syngnathidae > Entelurus > Entelurus aequoreus. The sequence continues at coordinate 64,659,272 of NC_084734.1, read as the reverse complement.
AAGATTTATTACAGGATCCTCAATTATGCTTCTTCCCCTTAGACATGGGAAAATTGCTCATATCAAAAAGTAATAATCAATCATGTGTGATAAAAAAAAAAACTTGCTTTGAGAATCTAAAGTTTTTAAGTTAATAATTGTGTCTAATTTCAATATATTTTAGGTTCAGTGTTTCTTACAGGGCTGGAATATATTTGTGGTAGTGGGTTGCAATGGGGGTCTAGCTGAGGCCAATGTGTGATAAGATAGGATAGACTTTTACCTATCCCACAAAGGGGAAATTTTCTTTTTTTATTCTCATGCAGTAAAAAAAGTAAAATTGATTGAATCAGTGTGTGAATGGGTGAATGTGACGTATCATGTAAAGCGCAATACAAATACAGATCATTTAGCATTTACAGACCATTTGAAAAACTAAAGTCCATCCATCCATCCATCCATCCATTTTCTACCACTTGTCGGGGTAGCGGGGGGTGCTGGAGCCTATCTCAGCTGCATTCGGTCGGAAGTGAATAATAAATAATGCAGACTTGGCTATGACACATTTTTTAAAGGCAAAAAAACTTATATGTATAAATATAATCCAAGACAAATCTATGTGCTATTAGGCCTGGGCCGATATTCAATAAGTCAATTAACCTACGATAAATGAAAATTAAAGTCGTTAAGTTTTCTAGCATCGATAAACCGCCATATGTATGCTTCAAGAGCATTCACGCTTTTCCTCGCCTTTAGCGGCTACGCGCGTTTGTACCATAATCCTTCTCACTCGATTCTTCTCTGTTTGCTGTTTTTTCCTGTTGAATTTATTTCTATAATGTACCACAAGACATTAGAAAACAAGCGGCAGTCAGCAAAAGGCCCCCAAGCAGCCCTTTGGACATCCCTGGTTTACGTATTTCACCAGGAAGGCGAACAGTTATCAAATGACTGTAGACTGTGTTCTTCATAGTGGTGCTAAAAAAAATCAATTCACTTCAGAATCCCAATTCCTATTTATTCCTTTTCCAAAATCGATTCACAATTTTTTTTAAAAAAGTGAATACTTCTTTTTTTAAGAACCAATTTTTAAAGACGTTTACATTATATTTCAGCAGCCGAGAAGACCTTTTAAAACCTGTAACCTGGTGAAAAAAGTGCTATCATTTTTATAAAAAATGATATATTGCAAAAAAAGTGTTGAATAGAAAATTGATTCTGAATCGAATCTTCACCCCAAGAAAGCGTAATAGAATCCAATCATGAGTTGCAAGGTTTCCATTTCAAGTTCATATTGCTGCGTGACTCCCACTAGTCAAAGGCTAGTTGCATGCTTGTGGAGGTGATCCGTGCGCTTCCACACCTCACCTTTCACGGCAGTGGTAAAGCACGCTCCTCGGCTTATGGAGGTACCCTGCATGTATTTGATTAGTGAGCAAATGCATGACACAATAAACCCTTCCTGTCTTTGACTTTTAATGATTACAATGGCAGCCCGACACAAATAATTGACTAGAGTTGTTTTATAGAAAACACGTGGGACTTAATGAATCAAATGCAGATACATCTAGTGTGCCATTACACTGTAAAAGATTCCATTGATTTTATTAAAGGTGGGTTATAATGTAAACACTAAACAGCTATAAAATGCTGGAGCTGGCTGTGGTGGAACGCATGTTTCCTCAATGTGATGTAAAAACACTGCAATATTTCCTCATTCCAAGCCCCAAATGCTACATCTGCATATTTAAGTGCAAGCGTTATGAAAATAATTTTACCCATGTCGGTCCAAAAATTAGTTCCTCACGTAAAAAGTCTATTTTGACCTTAAACATTAGCCAAGTACATCACTTTGGGCCGTTGCCATGGCAATGCTGCAGTCACCATTAAAGGACAGTTTAACTAAGGAGCCCCCCGGCCACACACGACAGCGTTCAACAGTGTGTGAAGCAGAGTGTATTAGTTGTTGCGTCAAGCCTCCCTGTATCAAAGAATGTTAAACCATGTCAACAGTACATCATCTCTCATGGGAAACTTACAGGTGATGTAGTAGTTGACGTTCCTCTTGAATTCAAGGCCCATATAGTTGGGGCTGAATTCCTGGAATTTGATGGTAAATTTGATGTCTTTCTCCGGTTTGTTGCAATTGACCAGGACATTTGGATCAAGGACCGTGCTGCAAGTCTCCGCCTGCTCCCTCTTGACCAAGTATAGTTTGTAGTACTCGTACTCTTGGCCTTGATCTGCTCTGGGACAGATGATATCCAGCTTGTCCCCAATGTCTGGGTAGATAATCAGGCCTTTGCCAGCCAGAAACCTGTGAGGAACAAATAAAAGACAGGCTGTAAGTAACACATCATAAAGGAAGTCTGGAAAAGTAGCCGCATACTTCCAAAACAGTTTATACAGTCCTAATACTTTGGGCTTTTATATGTTTTAAGTCCTTTGGCATTGGGCTTTTAGGCAGAGCTGTTAATTTGGGTCTACAAACACAGACAGCAAGTTACAGCTTGACAATGTTCAGTGCGCACAAATTCTTAGAGGTCTGAATCAAAGCATACCAAATGTTTGAGGGAGTGAAACAACAAGGCCAAACACAAAATGGCGGCCATAAAAAGGATTAGAGCCACAGTGTGACAGGCTATAATACATGCAGTATACTGTTACTGTACATATAAGGCCTCTGTGTCACATGGGGTCCATTTAACATCATAGGTCCGAGTATGTGGAGGCAAACAAGAGTGCGGGGTCAGGCTTCCTGATTCATCTTCCCACTGACTGATCATCTGCTCGGGGATTAAGATAATCCATCTGGCCTTACTGTACCGCTCCACCTCGCTCGCTGCTGCCAACTCAATCAGATCAACTCCTATTCTCTTTTATTCACAGAAATGTTGGGAACGGTAGACGAATGTTTGCGTGTGCATGTGTGCGCGTGTAAGTGTGTGTGACGAGTGCGGGATACTTGCAGTGTATTAGGGCACTGGTGTGTATGTTTTTGCAGGTCAGCATGTGTGTGTGTGCGTGTGCGTGTGCGTGTTGATGTGCGTGTGTGTGTGTATGTGTGTGTGTGTGTGTGTGTGTGTGTGTGTGTGTGTGTGTGTGTGTGTGTGTGTGTGTGTGTGTGTGTGTGTGTGTGTGTGTGTGTGTGAGATAGCTGTTCAGCAAAATGGGCTGAGGTTGCGGTCTGGTGGGAAGGGGGTGGGGGGGTCAGATGGGCTGAATCATTGTTCCGGACTTGTTTGAGGCTTAAAATGTCAACATGGTTCAGCTCTGCTGTCCCAGTTAGCCAAGCATTAACCCAGACAGCCGGACTGACCACGGGTGTGTTTGTGTGCGTGTGTGTGTGTGTGTGTGTATGTGTTGTGGTCGCAGACAGTGAGCACAGCAGCGAGCCTATCTGTGAGATCTGCCCATGCCAGCGGATTTAAGCAGGATTTAGCTGCGCGCAATGCATTTGTTGTTCTTTGTGATCCCTCACATTATTACAAGACATCAGGGGCAGGAACCCTCACTGTCTCTCTGCGAGAGCATAATCTCACCTTATCTGCACCCCCTTATTTCACCACAAATAACTGACACTTCAGTGTGGCCCAGGGAGAGGACCTTTAAAACAGAGGAGCATATGAATGCAACGGGCAGACTCCTGCTCTTTTGCTGGCAGAATGTCAGGCATTGTAAGAAACAAAGTCACATTTTAGAGAATGTACGTGGCCGGATTAAGGCCATTCATCATTCACGAGCATCCTTTTCAGACATTACTGAATAAATGCATTCAATCACACAAATGATAAATGGAATTTGCAAAATGGTCCAACAGCCGACCTCTGTTTTTTTTCCTCGGGGGGACCGATGATGTCATGAGGGCAATTTTGGGTACAAGCTTGAAAAACTGTAAGGCACTATTGTCCATATTGCTCATGAGACTGAGAAGAGGGGTTCTGCTAATTCAAGGGCCTGTAAGAAAGAGAAAGCAGCGAATCCTTTGTCCTACCAACAATTTCACCAATAATGCCCGGCTTTCAAGTATGTGTGTGTGTGTGTGTGTGTGTGTGTGTGTGTGTGTGTGTGTGTGTGTGTGTGTGTGTGTGTGTGTGTGTGTGTGTGTGTGTGTGTGTGTGTCTGCACATGCACACTCCACGCCCAGGTTCATGTGCATGAGTCTATGAAGAAATGGACAAAATCAGTCTGTAATTGGATACATAATGCATCACTGAGGCATAAACATGTTTCCATAGCAACATCGGGCTTTGTTGCTGACCATCCCGTCTCCTCCCCACCCTCCCTCTATCGCTCATGCTCTCTCTTCTATTTCGTCTATCCAATCTCATCCCCTTTCGCTTTATCCTTCAATCTTCATGCACCTCCTCAACATTTCTTATACTCCACCCTCCACAACCCCCCTTTCTATACACACAGAAAAACACACAGCAGACAAACAAGTGTGAAACCAGACGGTATAAAAGAAAGACTATCACAATTAGAACTTCAATTGTTTCCCTCAACAAGTAGGCGCTTTCTAATTCTTTGTGCGGAAATTGCTTTTGTGAGTGTTCTTGTTCAAAAGGCCTCCAATCTATACACGCCCAGACCCAAATTCTCAGTTTGTTCCCCTATTAAAGATAACCACCACCATTTAGATGAATAATTAAGATTTCCTCAATCGGAGTATCTTAATATCCCTGAAGGATTTAATCACTAGCCGGCCCCTGTCATTGATTCAATTTTCCGAACATGGCTTCTAGTTGGCAGTTAGATTGCTATCCAGCTTCTGTTTCCCAGCCTTTGTCAACTGTCTGCTATAATGAGGCTCTGGCTGCTGTGGAGGTCTGGAAGCATCGCAGATGGGAAAGAAGCAACATAAAAGAAATAGGGCAGCAATTAGTGTTTAGCCCAGTTTAAAAGCCCTCCACTTGGCAAGCTGCAGGACAACTACCGTCCAGGATGTGAAACTAAACTGGTGGGGCTGTGACTTTGTCTCCCGTTTGTCTCTCTGCTGGCTTAATCAGCAGCACTCCATTGCTACAAACAACCACGCAATGGAGAGGAGGGGACGAGGGACTGAAGAATATTGTACTTTTGAGGAGGTCGAAAGGGAGAGTGGGTTGAAAAGGGAGGTTGAATTGCATCTTTCATTCATGTTGTCTAGAGACTTTCTAAGAGCTGTTGATGAAAGGGGGTTTAGTGCAGGCAGGAAGAGTCATGCAGATATAAACTGAGGTTTGTGGGAAGAAATATCCCTAAATGTGAGACAGGCCTTATCCCCTCGTGTCAAATGAGGTGGATCTGCCTGCACCAAACAAAACAGAGAGAATTATTTTCATAAGAACCCAATGAGGTTGGTTTTGTTTCATCTGGACAGCCGCAATGTGCGCTCAATCCTGTAAAGGGCTTATACAAACAGCACACTACAGAGAACAGAAAACAACCAAGCAAAAGAAAAGAACGGACCCCCAACCTCTAAAAAACCCCCGAAAGCACACATTTTTTTTACATTTCACATGATCTCACATATGCTTCACCCTCCCACCTTACCATACACACACACACGGATGTGAGAGCGCACAAAAGCACCGTGGGGTGCATCCTGGACCTTCCCAAGCCGCCCCTATTCATGTGCCTTGCCCTCGCCGACTTTCATATAAAACACCGCCTACACCAAGGCCCACTCAGAACCCCTCACAGAGCCTCAACCCGGCCCTTATCCCTCCGCCCCCGTCATCCACCCCCGTCCAGTCAACTCAGGCCTGTGCCCCGAGCGCCGCACTGGCAGGCAGCCTTCGACGCTTGAATGGACTAACCCCGAAAAAAAACAGAAACCGGGAGAGGAAGGGCCAGAGCCAGCCGTCTAAACAGAATGGCATCTAATTGATTTGTTCCTCCTGAGCAGCAGCATGAATATGCCACACATATCAATTAAATCCATTATGAACATGTAGGGGGCATACCAGCCAGCAGCTCAGATGCAGACAAAAAACAACTCTCTGTCTGTCCAACATGGCTTCAGGATGTCTGCTTGACCTTTAAAATGGAAACAAGAGTGTGAAAACAAACACGCACGAACACGCGTAATCAACACCACAACATGTACTCCATTCCCCTCGCTATCAGCATGGTAATTATCACACCAGGAACAGTCTTACCTCCCCAATTATCATTTCTCTTTCACATTCTCCACAAAATCACTGTGGCTTCCGACTCCCACCCTGCACATTATCACTGATGAGACCTCGCACACGACCATGTTTACCCCCGTTTTAATCAATATACCGTGGAATCGGAGTGCGGGTTTATTTTATGGCACATCATGAAACATGATAGTAATTCAGCCTGTAAAGAACATAAACCCCTGTTCTGCAGAGAGTAGAGATCTTGAGTGTTGTCTAATATATATGTAGAAGCGCTGATTAAAAGCTGATTGGCGGGCCCGCGGCGGTCTGCGCTTTGTTTAATCATGAAGAACACAGGGTTCGGCCTGTTCTGCTCTACAATCAATGTGAAATAATTGTCTGCAAGTAGGAGCTGTTTCAGCCTCAAACTGTTTAGAGATCCAGGGAAGATAGAGCCACAGACGCACAATGGAAACATTCAAGATGCAGCATGTGAGTTGACTCTGCTCTTGATGTTGCGGTTAAGATCCAGCGAGCGTTGTTGACACGCTGTGATCATTTCCTATTAAAGGAGAAAGACACGCATGGTCAAGTTGTCAGGAAGCTTGAGTGAACCGAGGCGTCTCTCCGAGGCGTCTCTTTATGGCGTTTATTAAAGCCTTAAGAAAGCATGCCGGTCACTCTTGTGACAAGCAGCTCAACCTAAGAGCTTGTATACATAACTGAATTGTGTCAGGGTGGCGCAGGGGTAGATGTTCCCATAGACTACACACACACACACACACATATAAACATGCAGCCAGCAGAGTACATACACACACAGATTTTCTCACGTTTAAACACAGTAAACGAGTCACCTCCACGGGAGTGCATAACAGGCCACGAATATAAGCATCTTCAAATTAAAGATAACAAAACCCCATCTGGGTCCAGAATTGTTTAGCAAAGCAGGAATGAGTTGATCCCTATTGTAGACTCAACTCAGCGGCAGAAAACTATGAGTTATCTAAAACTGCATTATGGGTAGATTATGATCGCGGAGACTGAAACATGTAGATGAATTGACGAAGAAGAAAAATCTGCACCATGCAGAGAGATGCATTTGTACGTGTGAAGGCTGACACCGTCCCTCTCACACACACATACACGCACACACACACACACACACTTCAGTTAGTCAACAGGCTGGCACGCAGAGCAAATCACATTCGGCGTGACTCATAAGAGTTGCACACAGACAAGCTCCAACACACAGACACATACCCATCTTGACACACACCTCCCATGTTCACCAAACAAGCCTTGTACATGCTCGCTCTCCTCGATCACTGTCACATGGGGGGCTTGCATGGCGCCGTAATGAGCTAACAAGATGACACCCAGATGGCCTTGCCACAAGGAGGAAACAAGTGGACGTGGTTACACACCAACAGGCTGAAGAGGACTGCTGAGCGAGACGAGTGTCAGGAGTCATTAGGGAGTCCGAGGAGCATAAACAGTTTCTTCTCATGGCCTCTGTGGTTTTTCCTCCCTGCCGAGCCCATCCCTCTTTAGGAGCAGGCCAGTTAAACACCGGCTGCACACGGTCGTGATTGAACGTCATCCTCGGTATCAGTGACAGCGAGAGGAGGCCCAGACGCTCGCTCGCTGTGTCTTCGCTTACCATCCATCAGCTCCATGAGGACAGGCGACCTTTGACCTCCAATAGTTCCATTTTTAAACAATCTGCATGCAGTCACGCAAACAAAACATGTGGTTGACTTCCTACTTTGTTAAACGACTCATTAATAGCAAGACTAAGTTACACAGCACAAACCATGTCTTGAAGATTCGCCACTATCTTGTATAATGAAAACACAATTTTCAAACAAGCTGTTATCAATTTCTGAACATAAACAGAAGATACTTCAGAGTTAGTCTTTCTTGTAAGACAGATGTTTATTTTGGCTTGACAGGTGTAGGATTAAACACATATGTCTGCAATTTGCATTACTGCTTTTAGGAAAGCGCAGAAAAGGTACACGGTTCAGAATGAGGTGATATTTTTATAGGAAGATTTGAAGTTAAATTCAAAGTTGCAGGAGTAGGCTGTGGGCTAATGCATGGCATGCGTGGCGAAGTTGATAGAGTGGCTGTGCCAGCAATCGGAGTGTTGCTGGTTACTGGGGTTCAATTCCCACCTTCTACCTTCTTAGTCACGTCCGTTGTGTCCTTGGGCAAGACACTTCACCCTTTGCCTCTGATGGCTGCTGGTTAGCGCCTTGCATGGCAGCTCCCGCCATCAGTGTGTGAATGTGTGTGTGAATGGGTGAATGTGGAAATACTGTCAAAGTGCTTTAAAGGCCTACTGAAATGATTTTTCTTTATTTAAACGGGAATAGCAGATCCATTCTATGTGTCATACTTGATCATTTCGCGATATTGCCATATTTTTGCTGAAAGGATTTAATAGAGAAAATCGACGATAAAGTTCGCAACTTTTGCTCGCTGATAAAAAAAAGCCTTGCCTGTACCGGAAGTAGCGTGACGTCACAGGAGCTAGTATTCCTCACAATTCCCCATTGTTTACAATGGAGCGAGAGAGATTCGGACCGAGAAAGTGATGATTACCCCATTAATTTGAGAGAGGATGAAAGATTCGTAGATGAGGAACGTTACAGTGAAGGACTTGAGAGACAGTGATGGACGTATCTTTTTTCGCTCTGACCGTAACTTATGTACAAGCTGGCTCATTGGATTCCACACTCTCCTTTTTTTTATTGTGGATCACGGATTTGTATGTTAAACCACCTCGGATACTATATCCTCTTGAAAATGAGAGTCGAGAACGCAAAATGGACATTCAGTGCCTTTTATCTCCACGACAATACATCGGCGAAATGCTTTAGCTACGAGCTAACGTGATAGCATCGTGCTTTAACTGCATATAGAAACAAAAAAATAAACCTCTGACTGGAAGGATAGATAGAAAATCAACAATACTATTAAACCGTGGACATGTAAATACACGGTTAATGCTTTCCAGGCTGGCGAAGGTTAACAATGCTGTGCCAGCGACGCCATTGAAGCTAACTTAGCAACTTAGCAACGGGACCTCACAGAGCTATGCTAAAAACATTAGCTCTCCACCTACGCCAGCCAGCCCTCATCTACTCATCAACACCCGTGCTCACCTGCGTTCCAGCGATCGGCAGAAGGACGAAGGACTTCACCCGATGCGTTTGGCGGCCCGGAGACGTAGGAAGTCAAGGTGAGGTCGGTGGCTAGCGCGGCTAGCGCGGCTAGCGCGGCTAGCGCGGCTAGCGCGGCTAGCGCGGCTAGCGCGGCTAGCGCGGCTAGCGCGGCTAGCGCGGCTAGCGCGGCTAGCGCGGCTAGCGCGGCTAGCGCGGCTAGCGCGGCTAGCGCGGCTAGCGCGGCTAGCGCGGCTAGCGCGGCTAGCGCGGCTAGCGCTCCAACAAAGTCCTCCTGGTTGTGTTGCTGTAGTCCGCTGCTAATACACCGATCCCACCTACAACTGTCTTCTTTGCAGCCTTCATTGTTCATTAAACAAATTGCAAAAGATGTCCAAAATACTGTGGAATTATGAAATGAAAACAGAGCTTTTTGTATAGGATTCTACGGGTACCATAACTTCCGTTACTCTGACTTCGTCACGCGCATACGTCATCATACCGCGACGTTTCAGCCGGATATTTCCCGGGAAGTTTTAAAAGTCACTTTATAAGTTAACCCGGCCGTATTGGCATGTGTTGCAATGTTAAGATTTCATCATTGATATATAAACTATCAGACTGCGTGGTCGGTAGTAGTAGGTTTCAGTAGGCCTTTAAGTACCTTGAAGGTAGAAAAGCGCTATACAAGTATAACCCATTTATCATTTATCATTTATTTAACTTTAATAATAGAATAATGGTCCTTAAAGGGAAAGTAATACTATGATATTAGTGACATATTTCAATTTTTTACTTTTTCACTAACCAGAGCAATTTCATTGCCACAGATTAAACTAAAAGATTCAATTAAAATAGTATATATTATTTATATTTAATTATGAAGAATTGTCATTTCAATTTGTTTATATTGTTTAATTTACATGTACTGTTAATTGATAAATTAAATTGTTAGAATTATGTATCTTTTAATATGCTTATGTTTTTACTATACATGTTTATTCAAATATCTTAATAATTTTATTAACTAGGGTTGCAACGCTTAATAGATTTGATCAATTGATTTAATTGAAAAAAGTGTTGCTTCATATCATTTACTGAGTTTAACTAATAAACTTTAGAAAATCAGGACTCCATGGAGTCCCTGGAACTTTAAATATTACTCAGTGGCCTTGTGGTTAGAGTGTCCGCCCTGAGATCGGTAGGTTGTTGTTGAGTTCAAACCCCGGCCGAGTCATACCAAAGACTATAAAAATGGGACCCATTACCTCCCTGCTTGGCACTCAGCATCAAGGGTTGGAATTGGGGGTTAAATCTCCAAAAATTATTCCCGGGCGCGGCCACCGCTGCTGCCCACTGCTACCCACTCACCTCACAGGGGGTGATCGAGGGTGATGGGTCAAATGCAGATAATAATTTCGCCACACCTAGTGTGTGTGTGACAATCATTGGTACTTTAACTTTAACTTAACATAATTTCCAACGGGCCACCGCAATAGAGCACATATGAGAGCAGGTGTCATGATCTGTGTGGCAAAAAACAGCAGATATTTTGTTTTCAATTCAATGGACAATTTTAATGTTGATTATGTGCATTTATTACAACAGAATAACGACAGTTTGGCAAGCAGAAAAAATCTTTACTTCAAAATGTTTTCCTAAAATACGCATTGAGGGTATAAAATGTTTTATCTAAACACAATTATTAATCAATTACGAAAACAATCAATGCAGTCCTAATTGGCCTCGTTCACACTGCAGGTCAATTCCGATTTTTTTCCCATATGCAACCTGAATTAGGTGTTTTCATGTCAGTGTGAACATTGCAATTCCAAATTGGCCTCTTTAGTATGTGGAAATAAATCAGATATATATGCGATGCGTCCTTAATGTGATTGCTCCTGTGCTCAGGTTACATTAATCTGACCAGAACGTCATCAAAAAGTGATAAACGTTATAATTATTCACCAAAATAAATAGTTGACAAAAAGCAGAAAACAGGTGAAAATATTATGTTTTATAAACTCACGGGAAAGTTGCACCACTCCTGTCTTCAACTGCTTGCCCACAGACACACTTTTCAAGCAGACATCGAATCAAAATATCCCTTAAAACTGCCAGAGCCAAAATACTTGTTCTCTTCTTTGTTAATCTTTCACACACAATAATTTGGTTCAGAAAACGTGTATTTGATAGCACGAAATCCGTAAAATTGCCACAAATGCGCCAGGACTGAGACGACTATAGAGTTGAAGCCATGTTTACTTCCATAAACAATGCAGTGCGTGCAACGTCATGGCAACATGTCTGCATACACAGCAGGTTGCATTCACCTTACAAATCCAGTTTTTTGGAACGTGCCACATAAAAAGATCGGTTTCGACAAAAACAATCCAAAATGGACATCAGACCCTGCAGTGTGAACATAGCCTTCTTGACCTTAAAAAGAAATTTAAAAAATCTTTATACAGGAATTTTGATTTGAGGAAAATGAATGCTCAGTGATTGCATTAAAGGTGATTGAAAGGCCACCCAGACTGTATAAGAAAGTGTTAATTGGGTGATGTGTACATTTTTTTAAAAATACACTAAATGTCGCTGGACATCTCCAGGGATGCACATTTCTAGTCACATTTGATCTATAACTGAGAGATTTCAGTTATGAAAAAAAGTCAGAATCACACAACAAGCAAAACAACAATGCTTTGAATATGTGATGATTTTTATGCCCTAATGACGACCTCAACCTTTGACCTGTGTGGGGGTAAATATAAAGACTTAACTTCTGTGCTAATTCTTACAGAATAAAGAAGCTCTGTTCAAGTGTTTGGTTCAGTTTCAAACCTAGTTTGGCCTCATTCTGGGGTTCCGCTGTGACCCACACACACATAAGCTTGGTCATCACACATTCACATACACACACACACACAGCCAGCTGCCTTCCATCCCTGAGGAGCAGCCACAGATGGGCTCTGCTTGCTTCGTAAAGATCTCTCCACAGGCCCAGTCTACAGTGGCTGCCAAAACCCGCCTGGCCACTACCCACTGAATGTGTGACTGTGTTTGTAGATATATGTGTGCCTGTACATGTCTCGGCAGCTCTGTGCTGGCCTAAGCTGCTAGATGTGGCAGAGCTGGTGAGTGTGTGTGCGTGTGCAGGCGTGTGTATGCATATGTGTGTGTGAGAGAGACTTTTTGCAGAAGCTTTGACAATCCCAGAGAGATGGACCCCCAAGGACCAAGAGCTTCAGAGTCCGAGTTCAAATCTGGACGTGCATGTAAGGTTGTAATCAGCACTGAGCAGAGCAGAGGGGAACAAGCAGGAAGACCTCCCAGACCAACAATAGCATCTCACACTCCAAAAGATTGAATTTCACTCGCACTTTGGGGAAGAAACTAGTGGGGGGGGAAGAATCATAACTATTATCAAGCCCACACAGGCTGCCTAAGTTGTTAACCAGCAGCCATTTTCTCTTCTCTGTACCTTAATTGTAAGCAAACCACCTCTCAGCAACCATACCTTTAATGATGCAACCTAGTCAGCAAATTACTGTACAGTGGTACCTCACCTTACCGGAAATTTGAGATATGAGCTGTCTCTAGGCTTTTCATTATGCTTTAAGTTGCGAACATATATGGAGCATCCCTGGTTGAAGTAGTGACTGTTCACAGTCCACAGGCAGAGATCGACACAATCCTACCTTCCAACCACCAGAACAGAGAAAGTTGGTGAGGATGGAATGGAACTTTATTATCATTGCACTTAAAAAGTGCAACAAAATTACATTTTCTGAGAAGGAGAAAAAGCGCACCCACCAAATCAAAGTGACAACCCATTAAAAACATGTCCAATACTGTAGGTTAGCAAACCTGGCGAGTTAGACGCACCACGCCAATGTTGTGTTTAACATGTTTCAGTTCATTCTGTCTGCATTACCTTTTGGAACACAAACATAGTTTGCTGCCAACTCTCAACCCCGGTTGATCACTAAAAGACGTCTGTGTGCAACATAAACAACATTTTCCAAGTTCCTACTGTTACACGACGGAGAAGCAGCCCGTACAAGACACCTACCATGAATTGATTTACGTGGACCCCGACTTAAACAAGTTGAAAAACTTATTCGGGTGTTACCATTTAGTGGTCAATTGTACGGAATATGTAGTGTACTGTGCAATCTACTAATAAAAGTTTCAATCAATCAATCAATCAATCAGTCCTCATCCCAAGGTAAATGCTGAAATATATGATTATATTATTTCCTAATGTACTGTAGTTGTGGCACTATGCTATTGTCTTGTTTTTTTAACTAATATTCCTTAACTAAAAGTTATTTTTTAAGGCATGTTAGCTGTTAAAAATTGTGCTTTTTAAAAAAAAAAAAAGCCAAGCACTGAATAAATTGATATCAATTCATTTAAATGTGGGGGTGATTACAGATACAAGTGGTTTTAAGTTAAAAGCTTGGTCGTGGAAAAAAATTTAGCTCATGATATGAGGTACCACTGTACTAGTAAAATACCTACATGCTCATGTACAGACAGACTAAGCTTTGTGTTAGCTATTTTAATGGTCTTTCACTTTCTCAGACACAGACAATCTTAGTTCAATTACATTTTTAACAATTGCCTCCCTTGCTTAGCCAAGCTGATTTACAAGCGTGGGGTCGCAGTTTTTAGACTGAATAATAAGGAAATGTTTCTCATGACTATGCTAGTGAGTATGGCTGCAACAATTAGTCGACATTGTTGACAAATGCCGTCAATAAAATGTATCGCCGACAATTAAATTTTTTCGACAATAGTCATGACGTCATCACTCGAGTCACTTGCAAAAACAACGCCAGTGCTAACATGTAAAGTTTGAGGATATTTCCTCTTATTCTTGTTAAAAACATGAATATCTTGCTCATTTTGCAAAGCAGACCTTGTTTTTATGGCAGTACATCTGTGATACACAAGCATTTAAAGCGGAGAGATGATGTCGGACATTTGGAGGGAGAATGTGGTCTCAACCTCGGTAAGAGTGTTAGCTTTTATCTTGCTCATGAGCTAACAAGAGACGAAGTTGTGTGAAAAATAACTTTGACTATCATTTTAGCCAATGTCCGCCAGCTAAACTTTGTCTACATCAATTCAAGTATGTTTTAAATCACCGTCAATTTGCAATGCCTAAAAAAAAGCACCTTAACAAACGCAAACCGCACACGCATGCACACACACACACACACACACACACACACACACACACACACACACACACACACACACACACACACACACACACACACACACACACACAGAGACAGACAGGCAACAATGTGGAGGTATCATAAGATTAAACATACAATCTATTAAATAGCTAAAGTTTTAATAATTAATCAAAGATACAATTCTACACATTGAGTCTATTAGTGCTAAAACTGCCAATAATTAATCAATAGTCAATATACCAGTGTGCAGCTTTTTAAACATCACAAAATGCCTTCCTTTTTGAGGAAGTTTGATTTTGTGTTTTGTTGTTTGTTTTCATTGCTGCTATTTTAACTGTTTTTTTAAATACATAAACAAGGTTAATTGGGGTTGTTTTTTTTGGCACTTAGCCTTTCCTTTCTATTAATTGGACAGCAATTGATTAGTCATTTTCATTTTTGTAACAGCTGAATGAGCAGCACAGTTACAGTATAAATAAATATTTATAAATGTCATCTTTGTTGCTCGTAAGCAAATGCCTAAAAAAAACTTAAGCTGCATTTAGCAGTCGATGGAAAACTGATAGAGCATTAATTATGTGTATGCTTTATTATCTGATTAGTCAACGAATCGTTAAGATAATCGTTGAAGAATCGACTATCAAAATAATCGTTAGTTGCAGCCCTAATCGCGATACAAATACACACCACTTGTACTGACTGACTGATAATATAAGCAGTTGTTGACATAGCCAAAATGAAAATTTAAACAAACCATTAGGGCTGTCCCCATTTTTTTTTTTTTACTTGCAAGACGATACCAAAATTGGATCCTTGACTATTGGCCAATATTGACGACATTCGCACGAATCATACATACTTTAACTATTTTGTAGTGTGGAATGTTAGAATAGGCTTGATCAAATGAAATTAGTCAAACAGAGAATAATACTTCAGATCGGTTTTATTTGAACATACTGTATATAGTTTCAAAATGATGCATCACATGTTTAGATTTTCTTTACAACATGTCCAAAACACAAACCTATTTAATATTAACCATCTGGAAAAGACTTATTGTATGCTGTCTTTAGGTTGACATGGTAATTGTTTTTTTGTAATACCAAGTGGCCACAATAATTCATTAGTTAAACCCATGACGCAGCAAGTTAAATGATGTGTGTTTCTGCCTTGGATACTATGTCTTTAACTATAATTATTTGACACTTGTTTATATTGTTTAATACTGCAATAGTGTCTAATTAATGACACTAATTATATATGTCTAGCTTGTGTGCTATTGTTTGCTTGGCTGTTGTGTCGCTGCTAGCTCCTCGCCTACCATGTTTACCTTTTGTAAATGACTTGACTAAAATACAAGAAAAGACCCAAAAAAAACTTGTGTGCTTATTGGAGAACATTTAGCTGTTAACTGGCTTAGAGCTTTGCAGAATTAACAATCTGCAGGACTGCTTATATCAGACCTTACATTAGAGATTTAAAATCAATCGGATATAATCCGGTGCTTGTTTTTTTGGTGATATCGGACCGCTAATCTATATCAATATTGGAGTGGGACACTCCTACTAACCATTGCTTGTACATTTACTTGGCTCAGGACATAGGGATAATGGGCGATAAAAGATTAATTTGTTTACATGTTGTTCCTCCATTTGTGCATATCCAATTTAGATTATTTAGTTTTCATATGAGATTGTAGTGACTGGAGTATTGTGTATGGTTCCGAGCTGTTATTTAGATGTCGGGCTATAAGGGCATTGGCATTTGCCTGCGAGTAAGAGTCGCTAGCCTATAAAGAAGAGTTGCCGAGACATTTTAAAGTGTGAGATGGGTCTTGCTGTAGGCCTGGGTGCCTAAAGTGAGGTAGCGTATCCTATTATCACCAGTGTACATGAACGAACATTTTTTTAAAAACGTGACTACAACTGACTGCTATACTAGACACGTTTGACTGAATGAGTCAACATCTTAAGAGTATGTGTGTACATCATGAAGGGACAATTATGGAGGAAACACTCTTATGTAATGATTTCATTTTCTTTCAAAAAATCTATAAAGTAATTATATAATAAATGAATTAAATACTAAGCAGCACAATGGTGCAGTGGTTAGTGCTCATGCCTCACAGCGAGAAGGTCCTGGGTTTAATTATTTCTGTTTGGAGTTTGCATGTTCTCCCTATGACCGTGTGGGTTTCCTCTGGGTACTCCGGCTTCCTCCCCCCTCCAAAGACATGCACCTGGGGATAGGTTGATTGGCAACACTAAATTGGCCCTGGTGTGCGAATGTTGTCTTTTCTATCTGTGTTGGCCCTGTGATGAGGTAGCGACTTGTCCACGGTGTACCCCACCCTTCCGCCGGAGTGTAGCTGGGATAGGCTCCAGCCACCCCCTCGACCCCGAGAGGGACAAGCCATAGAAAATGGATGGATGGAATTGAATACATAGCTAACAACATTTTGTGTTTGCGATCCAGTAGATAAATTAAAAAAAAACATCAGGATATACAACTGTGGTTTTAAGGACTATTCAACGAAACTGTTATGGAGGTCATATTTTCAGAAAGCTAAGGACCAGGGTCAGGAGTCGGACATAATTTTTTTATTTTGTTCATGTAATGTGAGGCTTCCATGCTTTTATCTCATCAAATGGATAATACAGTACTGTATTGTCAAAAAGTCATATTTCTGCTGGTCAAACATCCATTTTAGTGACAGGAGTGCTCTGCTGTTTTTAAGAACCGACTATAAGAACCGCTAATCATAGATCTTCTAGATCTGTATGACAGGTGTGTTCTGTTTTAAGGACGTATTGTAAAAATGAAAATAAAAATACAAAGATGCTAGATAGGGTTTTGCTGTTTTAGAAATCTGCTACAAAAACATCTGCCAGTAGGTTTTTAACTGTCTTCTCAGGCCAACTCTGCCCTGCGTGACGTACCTCTCGCTTTAAGCGTTTTTTTGGGAGAGGCCCTGTCTTCAATACCGTTTTGATCACAAGCTTATTACAATACTTTAACACAATATATATTTATTATTTTCACAATTTCATTGACAAGTTTGAGTATTTTATATCCTCACATAAACGTCACAATCTAGAAATGTTTTAATTAAGTCGGGATGTCGGTAGACAAGTGCAATTTACAGAAGCCTTCCGGAGGTATGTAAATATATCAAACAGCTAGGGCTGCATGGTTATGGCCAAAAAAAAAATCACAGTTATTTTTATCAATATTGAAATCGCAATTATGTATTTAGTATCATTATGAGCAGTATGAAATAAATCATAGTAAGATTTTTTATTGTGTGCTTACTGACACTGGCTTATGTTTTAAGTCTGCAGGAGTTAGGGGTACATGTGCTCAAGTCAGGCATCTGTAGAAGGGTTTGAGAACCACAACCGTAAACTATACATTGCTGTTTTGTAGATGCCAATAGACGTGTGCACAGTCATACAGCCTCATCGTTATTCCGCCCACATTAAAACATTTTATGCTCTCATCTATCAGAGCTGCTGCAATAATTTGATTGTCTTCCTTCTAGTGGCTAACAATCTAAAGGTTAATAATACCATTATGTATTTTAGCTTATTTTACAGCGAACAGGAAGTCATTGTGTAAACGATTTAATGCTGCATAACGAGACAGTAGCGGTCGTTTCAAGCTGCCTTGCAATAACGACTAGGTTGGCAAAACTACAACGAATGTTCAACAATTTTTCATAGAAATAACTCCTTGGGGTCTCAAATTGTATTTTGAAAAAAGCGGTCAACTTAAGCTGGAACTTTTTAGTAATAATAACAATATTACAGTGGACTTGATGAGTTGTTCGACTGATAGTTGACGACATTAGAGGGTCCTACTGCAAAGGAATTAGTAAATGAAGCCCAAAGAAAATTAGGCACTGAGGCTTCTATAAAATTTACAATATAAATAAATGATAAATGGGTTATACTTGTATAGCGCTTTTCTACCTTCAAGGTACTCAAAGCGCTTTTGACAGTATTTCCACATTCACCCATTCACACACACATTCACACACTGATAGAGGGAGCTGCCATGCAAGGCGCTACCAGCACCCATCAGGAGCAAGGGTGAAGTGTCTTGCCCAAGGACACAACGGACGTGACTAGGATGGTAGAAGGTGGGGATTGAACCCCAGTAACCAGCAACCCTCCGATTGCTGGCCCGGCCACTCTACCAACTTCGCCACGCCGTCCCCCTATATAACATTAAAACTTGTTGCTGACAAGTGGTTTTACCCAAGCTGGGCTATTTTAACTAAAACTATTTAAAAAACATGATATATAATATATGGGCTGGCTTTACTGCTCTTTATTTTCAAGTTGCTGTATGTCAGAGTGGCTAAGAGCAGTGTATGATTTTACTCACTGGTTCAAGAGAAATATGGCAACCACCCTAGGGATGTAACAATATGAAAATTTCACATCACGGTTATGTTGGCCAAAATTATGACAGTTATTATTATCACGGTGTTGTATAATATGCTCAAAAAGTGGCATAATGATACACACTATGAAAGTTTTATTGAGAACACAAATTTATAAACATACAATATAATTTCTTGGCAGAAGAAATTAATAAGAAATATATATATATATATATATATATATATATATATATATATATATATATATATATATATATATATATATATATATATATATATATATATATATATATATATATATATATATATATGTATATATATATATATATATATATATATATATATATATATATATATATATATATATATATATATACATATATATATATATATATATATATACATATATATATATACTGTATATATATATATATATATATATATATATATATATATATATATATATATATATATATATATATATATATATATATATATATATTTTTTTTTTTTTTTTTTTAACCCTAATGTTCTGGCTTGTTAAGAGCCACATTATTTTTACTTTTATTTTTAAATACATACAGTATATCTTCTTCTGTTTGAATTAAGGTTTTAAAGTGTTTTATAATGATTAAGGCAAAAGAAGGGTTGCATGTCCGGTTTATGTGACGCCACGCCAGTTCACTTCTTGTTGTAGACATGTCATATAAGACCAGTGTATAGATGGATCACTTGGTCTAAGAGAGCACAGCCTGAATATCTTAGTTTAAGTTTAGATTGGGGTACGTTGTTTCCTGATGGGGAAAGATGTTAATGTTTTTTGTATTCATGTTAGCATTGAAGTTTAGTTAGCTGGCTTGCTTATCCATGAGTTATTCAAAGTGCAGTTATCAATCAAAGTATCACAATAATTGTGTTTTAGAACAGCAAAACTAACCGCCAGTTTATCATTAATACCGTTAATCGTTACAGCCTGACACCATGAAAACCCTTTTCAAATCCTTTCATTCTCGTAGATCTCATTTGTGTACTCTATGTGTATACCCATTAGCTACTATTAGCTATTGTGACAATTATTTTTTTAAACAGTTTTTTGTTAATGTTTTCTCTTACACCACTATTGGTAACACATGCTAGCTGTTGGTGATGGTCTGGTGATGTTTCGGTTTAAAAATACTGCACATACGCTACTCCTAACTGGCAGTTCTGTATCGTTTAAAAATATCCAACTGCGGGATGATTTACTTTGATTTTCAGTCACGGTGTCAATATGTTAAAATAGCGAGAATCTGGAATATTAAAGAGAGTTTACTTTTAACAACAAAGGGGAGAGAAGTTGCACAGAATCAATCAGTCTGGCTGTACTGAAGATAGAAGTAAAATAGCACAGAGCAAAGTTCAAAATACTTTCATTATTCTCCTGTCAGTGTGAGAGACAACTGCAAGAAGGAGGAAGAGACAATATTTATCTTGTAAGGCCTCCTCCTGTGACAAACACTATTTTTAATGTATTCCGGCTATTGTGAGGAGATGGATGGCTGGAGGAGTCAGCTCAGTGATATTTTTTATATGCTACAAGTACAGCCCAGTCACTCACACATTTCCCCTGTATCCAATTTAAAGCCACGACAATAATTCAAGCATGCAACAAAAAACATTTTTATTTTTGTTGGCGGCGCATGGCTATGGCTATGCTGCGGCTATGCTAACGCTCTTGGGAGTGTAAAGCGATTTGGCAAAAAACACCCGTCATTTCTGTCAATTTCATGGCTGGCTCAAAGCGTGAACACTCTGTGATCACATACGACCGACAGACAATTCTGGATGTGGATGGATCGGGTCGTTATAGACTGAAAGATGCATGTACGGTGGACCTCCTCGCTAGCATGGGAATACTTCGCGGACTACATCGAGCGGCCTTTGTAGCAGCGGAGTCAAGTGCTAGCGGTGACCGCCAATGGAGACGACGTAAGCGGTGCGAGCGGAAGGAGAAGCGGGGTTGCCGAGCGGGGCTAACAACAAAGAGAAAAGCTAACCAAAGAAGCGTGGAGTCTCCGGGTAAGAAGCCATTTAAACTAGAACTAGCCGGCGTCAGGCTGGATAATCCCTGCACACATAGCAATTCTCTTAGAATAAAACACAACTCACATAATGTTTTTTCTTTTGTGACCGTGTCAGAGGCAGACATACATTGTACTGAGGTAGCTAACTATGATGCGTTCAGTTTATCGCAACATCAAGCAAACAATCTGAATATCCCCGTCGTATCAATTCCTAGATATGGTCAAAACTATTTAAAGTGCAATACGCATAATAAACGCAACATTATTAATATTGCTACTTTGGTTAATTTCAACAAACAATCCTCAAAACAGCCCACTACCGATAATATGGGCTTTTTAAACATAAGATCATTATCTTCCAAAACGTTATTAGTTAATGAAGTCATTAGAGACAACAAACTTGACGTCGTTGGTCTCGCCGAGACCTGGCTCAAACCAGACGATTTTTTTGCGCTAAATGAGGCATCTCCTCCTAACTATACCAATACACATGTTGCCCGACCTCTTAAAAGGGGAGGGGGTGTCGCACTAATATACAATGAAAACTATAATCTTACACCTAACCTAAATAATAAATATAACTCGTTTGAGGTGCTCACTTTGAGGTTTGTCACACCGCTGCCTCTCCACCTGGCTGTTATCTACCGCCCCCCTGGGCCCTATTCGGACTTCATCAGTGAATTCTTAGAGTTTGTTGCTGATCTAGTGACGCACGCCGACAATATAATCATAATGGGGGACTTTAATATCCATATGAATACCCCATCGGACCCTCCATGCGTGGCGCTCCAGACTATAGCTGTGGTCTTACACAAATAATAAATGAACCCACACATCGCAACGGTAATACGATAGATCTGGTGCTTGTCAGGGGTGTCACCACCTCTAAAGTTACGATACTCCCGTACACTAAAGTAATGTCCGATCATTACCTTATAAAATTCGAAGTTCTGACTCATTGTCAACAAACTAATAATAATAATAATAACTACTATAGCAGCCGCAACATTAATGCTGCCACAACGACGACTCTTACTGACCTACTGCCTTCGGTAATGGCACCATTCCCAAATTATGTGGGCTCTATTGATAACCTCACTAACAACTTTAATGACGCCCTGCGCGACACCATTGATAGTGTAGCACCGCTAAAGCTAAAAAGGGCCCCTAAAAGGCGTACCCCATGGTTTACAGAAGAAACTAAAGCCCAGAAAGTATCATGTAGAAAGCTGGAACGCAAATGGCGTGCGACTAAACTTGAGGTTTTCCATCAAGCATGGTGTGATAGTTTAATAACTTATAAACGCATGCTTACCTCAGCTAAAGCTAAATATTACTCAAATCTCATCCACCTCAACAAAAATGATCCTACATTTCTGTTTAGTACAGTAGCATCGCTAACCCAACAAGGGACTCCTCCCAGTAGCTCCACCCACACAGCAGGAGACTTTATGAATTTCTTTAATAAGAAAATTGAAGTCATTAGAAAAGAGATTAAAGACAATGCATCTCAGCTACAACTGGGTTCTATTAACACAAATACGACTGTATATGCAACGGATACCGCCCTCCAAAATAGTTTCCCTCTCTTTGATGAAATAACATTGGAGGAATTGTCAAAATGTGTAAATGGGACAAAACAAACAACATGTTTACTTGACCCAATTCCCGGGAAACTTATCAAGGAGCTTTTTGTATTATTAGGTCCATCAGTGTTAAATATTATAAACTTATCACTTTCCTCTGGCATTGTTCCCCTGGCATTCAAAAAAGCGGTTATTCATCCTCTACTCAAAAGACCTAACCTCGATCCTGATCTCCTGGTAAACTACCGGCTGGTGTCCCACCTTCCGTTTATCTCGAAAATCCTCGAAAAAATTGTAGCACAGCAGCTAAATGAACACTTAGCGTCTAACAATCTCTGTGAACCTTTTCAGTCCGGTTTCAGGGCAAATCACTCTACGGAGACAGCCCTCGCAAAAATGACTAATGATCTATTGCTAACGATGGATTCTGATGCGTCATCTATGTTGCTGCTTCTTGATCTTAGCGCCGCTTTCGATACTGTTGATCATAATATTTTATTAGAGCGTATCAAAACGCGTATTGGGATGACAGACTTAGCCTTGTCTTGGTTTAACTCTTATCTTACTGACAGGATGCAGTGTGTCTCCCATAACAATGTGACCTCGGACTATGTTAAGGTAACGTGCGGAGTTCCCCAGGGTTCGGTTCTTGGCCCTGCACTCTTTAGTATTTACATGCTGCCGCTAGGTGATATCATACGCAAATACGGTGTTAGCTTTCACTGTTATGCTGATGACACCCAACTCTACATGCCCCTAAAGCTGACCAACACGCCGGATTGTAGTCAGCTGGAGGCGTGTCTTAATGAAATTAAACAATGGATGTCCGCTAACTTTTTGCAACTCAACGCTAAGAAAACGGAAATGCTGATTATCGGTCCTGCTCAGCACCGACATCTATTTAATAATACCACCTTAACATTTGACAACCAAACAATTATACAAGGCAACTCGGTAAAGAATCTGGGTATTATCTTCGACCCAACTCTCTCGTTTGAGTCACACATTAAGAGTGTTACTAAAACGGCCTTCTTTCATCTCCGTAATATCGCTAAAATTCGTTCCATTTTGTCCACAAGCGATGCTGAGATCATTATCCATGCGTTCGTTACATCTCGTCTCGATTACTGTAACGTTTTGTTTTCGGGCCTCCCTATGTCTAGCATTAAAAGATTACAGATGGTACAAAATGCGGCTGCTAGACTTTTGACAAAAACAAGAACGTTTGATCATATTACGCCTATACTGGCTCACTTGCACTGGCTTCCTGTGCACCTAAGATGCGACTTTAAGGTTTTACTACTTACGTATAAAATACTACACGATCAAGCTCCTGCCTATCTTGACGATTGTATTGTACCATATGTCCCGGCATAACCAGCATGAAGAGTACGCCAAGAGATCGTTCACTATGGCAGAAACATGCTGAGGCTTTCGTCCAGCAGTGGACTGACAACGGCTAATGATGATATGTCCCGGCAAGAAATCTGCGTTCAAAGAACTCCGGCTAGTGATTCCCAGAGCCCAAAAAAAGTCTGCGGGCTATAGAGCGTTTTCTATTCGGGCTCCAATACTATGGAATGCCCTCCCGGTAAAAGTTAGAGATGCTACCTCAGTAGAAGCATTTAAGTCTCATCTTAAAACTCATTTGTATACTCTAGCCTTTAAATAGACTCCCTTTTTAGACCAGTTGATCTGCCGTTTCTTTTCTTTTCTTTTCTACTCTGCTCCCAACCCGGGGTGGACCGCTAGCCTGTCTATCAGATGGGGACATCTCTACGCTGCTGACCCGTCTCCACTCGGGATGGTTCCTGCTGGCCCCACTATGGACTGGACTTTCGCTGATGTGTTGGACTTTCACAATATTATGTCAGACCCACTCGACATCCATTGCTTTCGGCCTCCCCTAGAGGTGGGGGGTTACCCACATATGCGGTCCTCTCCAAGGTTTCTCATAGTCATTCACATTGACGTCCCACTGGGGTGAGTTTTCCTTGCCCGTATGTGGGCTCTGTACCGAGGATGTCGTTGTGGCTTGTACAGCCCTTTGAGACACTTGTGATTTAGGGCTATATAAATAAACATTGATTGATTGATTGATTTTTTTTGTGGCATTTCAATTGTCGTTTGTTGGTGTTTCTTTTTCCGTCACCATTGTTCTTAAAAGTGCTTCTCTGGGAAACTGGGAAAGTCAAACAGCTGACAAGATGTCACCTCATGAACTCTCCTCGGTTTCACACACTCGCAAAGCCGCCACGTCTGCGATCTGACACACAATTCGCCCTCTTATTCTCCTTTTTTGTTGCACACGCGCACACACGGAAAATTGTAAGAGTCGCTCTGTGACTGCTTGTCAGGCTCGGCGGCACAAAACAGGCCACAAGCTACAAAAGCTGCAGCTACT
This sequence comes from Entelurus aequoreus, assembly GCF_033978785.1. NCBI lineage: Eukaryota > Metazoa > Chordata > Actinopteri > Syngnathiformes > Syngnathidae > Entelurus > Entelurus aequoreus. The sequence continues at coordinate 64,634,339 of NC_084734.1, read as the reverse complement.
GTTGTGTGTCAAGGCGGCTGACTCTTAATCATATTATGTCAAACACAGCAGTCTTCTGATGGATTCATTGTAAATGTGTATTATTCTTGCACAGTGTGAACATATTCACCTTAACTTGCCTACAGCAGCAAGAGTGCAATAAAGCGTAGATAAAGCAGTCATGTCTCTCTTTGCCATACCTGCTCTGCTGTTTGCATGCCTCTACCTGGGCCTCTACATGCCTGCTAGGACTGGTCATGCGGTGCTATATGAGGAACATGTATGACCCAGGGAATTATGTTGTGCTCCGCCTGGGTCATGCACGTGTTCTTGCATGAGCACTGCCAATATATACCCGCACATTCTTTCAAAAATCCAGCAGTGGAAACACAAGTGAGGATGGGCCTCGAAATGCACAACCTGAGACAGCCAATTTCAGCTGCGGCTGAAACAGCAGCTTTCTGACTCACACAACAGCGCCGGGTGGCTTTCAGATGGATTGGGTGGAATCTTGTACAAACACTCGTCAATATTGAGGTAATGGCCAATCATTGCGGAAGAACCATTCACAAGTGATTTGCTTGGGGCGCTTTTCACCGCAGCCTGTCACCCAGCATAACAGGGGCACACTGCCAATAGGATTCATTTGCAGAACTGCATGCAGGTGTCCTCAGCCCTGTACTCACTCCATTTGCCTTAATACAACCACTGATGAAAAGCTGATAATTACAACTGTAATGATTCCGAAAGCGATGAAATCAATGACAAATTTGTGTTCTGGAGGATTTGTACAAGACAATAAACTCCTTTAGCACTTTGCCACTGATATTTATGTCTATTGCTGGCGTTTTCATTATCATAAAACGTGTTTAATATTTCCCAGCCGTGTGAGAGGGCGGCCACGCCACGAGTGATTGAACACGACGCAAGATTTAGTGGCTCTTTCCGTGTCCTCTTGTCTTTCTCCAGCTGTGTGCGTGTACTTCACAACCGGCACACACCACCCAGTTGACGGAGCGGAGAAGAGGGTGTAGGGGGGCAGTGAGGACACGGTGCCAACCAGAGAGGCCCACCGTGCCTCAGTCCCATCTCTCCAGCTGAGGTCTTTGATTCGCCTGATTGTCTCCAATATTGAGACACACAATAAACACAACACTTGGCGGACATTTGCAATTCTAATCAGTCCCTCTCAACCGGCCTGGACAACCCAGCTCCAGCCCTCTGGGATATCACTCATCTGACTGCAAAATAATGACACAATCATCGCCATGGCTACGCTCCTTCTGCATCCCACGAGCAGCCACACAGAGAGGATATTAATACACAGGAGTGCTCTGAGAACTAAATGAATAGGCTAAGAGATTAGCTAGCTCCCAGGTTAATGAATGTGCCACGCCGGCAAGCCAGCCCCCCTCCTTCCCACAAGTTCACAGGCAGGTCCCCACCTGCCTATGCAAGACATGCTGCAACATGATTTCAATAAACCATTTCCTTTCAACATCAGATTCCCAGTAAGTGTTTAGATTGTAAGAACGCAATCTGATTTGAACGTGGTAATACTGAAACTAGCATGCGGGCAGTGATATGATCGCCATGCAAGTCTGATTTGACCTTTGTGAAATTGTTTGTTTTACAAATTCGCAATCAATTCAATCGTGTGAGAAGCTGTAATCTTTAGCAAAATGGCCCTTAAAAATCATAAAAGCCCATCTGCAGGCTTTTTTGATGCAATGTTTTCATTGACTTGACAACATGAAGGTAATAGATGTGCACGCGTAATTGAGAGCAAAGTGACGTGCAATCATCCCCGTTTTAGCAGCCTGGATGTATTTGCTTTTAACGGTCACAAAGAATATGGGAAATTCACATTATTTCAGAAAATAACTGCAACGTCTTAGGGAAATGGCTGTTTGACTTGCAAATCATTCAAATGATTCATAATGGTGACTGTCTGCCCTTGTTTTCAAGCAGGCACAGGCAAATACCTGCATGTGTGTGTTAGTGCGTGCATGCACAGGCGTGTGAATGACAGGCCGTCAGTGAAAGAAACGTCATTATCTGTGTGATATGTGTGTGAGTGGCGAACAGTGCAGGGTCACATCACTCGTGGGGAGCTGACACTGTGGACAGGAAACATTACTTTCTGATTTCCCTCTAGAGGGGAAATACTCTTGTCACAATATGCAATGCTGCTGTTCAACCTCTTTCAAAAGGTTATTCCAATACGTGCAGCGGTTAAGTGTGTTTATGTGTATGTGTGCGCACCACCCATGACAGATTCTTATCTAAAACCTCTTTTAACGGAGCCCATTTCTTTAAAAACGACGTAATGAGTTTTTTTTTTTGCTTTGTTCTGGCCTTGAAGAGCAGAGTTCTGGTAAACCTCACCCTTCCCCGTCCTTAGCCTTTGACTTGTTCTGTGTAACAACAATGCGAGGGTTTTAGTTCAGTGTCCTGCGGTCGATCTGTGAGTACGCTGATAAGAGAAGCTGATGGATAGGTTTAATCAGGCGAGCCCAGGGATCAAGACCACGGGACAGATCAATCAAATGCTGTGTGCTTTATAATAGAAGCAGCTTTTATCACACTCGCAGGAGTATTTGCTCACTATTTGTTATTGCGGTAAGGGGCCTATTTTGGTAGAGAGAGGAAAATATACCCCAAAAAAGGTAGATATGAGACTCCTAAGGCACACAAAAAGAATTACGCTAAACGTTCCTACTTTCAAGCAAACTTCTTGACAAAAAATTAAAATAAAAGCCCCTTTTAAAACGGAAAAAAAGATTAATTACGCAAACTACATGAAACAATTAAATCTGCATATGAGAGAGAGCCGGGCTGTGTTCTAACTAGGACACTGTTTTTTAATACACAGCGGCCGTGTGTGTCTTTAAAGAAACCTCTTATCAGACAATTTGAGTGACAAGTCTATTTTCTGTTTACTCTCAAGTCATGATGGTAAACGACAGCTACACATGTCCTACCCAATGCAAGACAAATGACTTGATCCGTTTTTTACCTCCCTTGATGGCAGATCTTATCCAGGCAGACATGCATAAGTTGTCAGTGTCTTTCTAGAGGCCTTATTGAACACCATATTGACTGATGCAATCACACAGACACACATCATTAGGCTCATTAACAGTGAATGCAGAAAGGGAACTGCTGGGGTCTGATAACACTCAAGCAGGCACGATGCAGGCTGTTGGTATTAAAATGAAATGTCTGCGCTTTAATAAATAGCTTGTTTGACATGACGCTATTCTCATTCACACCATTCGTTTGCGCTGTGATAGTCAGGCGGATGGTGGCCTCGTAAAGACGCTCCATGTGTTGTTTTAGGAAGCCATTACAAACTGGGCCGTCTCCATTACAAGGGCTATCTGATGGTTATTACCGCCATCTGTAGCACACACTCAAATGTTAATCTCTGTGAGCCAACCACAGCTGACTCCTGAGCGAGTGTTTGCATCCACGCCACCTTGCACTGTGATATAAGCCTGTGTGTACATACACAAACGTGACACAGCAGCTGTTCTGTCGTCACATTGCAGCTTTGGGGTCAACATTTTTTTAGTGAAGGGAAGGGGGCTGACTCGCAGAAGTTGGGCCTTACTCCCATCAAAGGCTCATGATAGGCGCACGTCTTGATGCACAAGGAAGGCTGCTTAAAGCCTCCGCCAGACATGCCGCTTTGAAACACTTTGCAGTCCTCTCAATAGGAGGGAAATAATTTCCCTTCCCGCTAACATCTCATTGTGCAAAGAGCGCACCAGGCAACTGTGTGGTGGCCACATGTAGGCTGTCTACAAGAATCATGCCACTCCATTCCAAAGCAGGGCGGGCAGCAGGAAATGAGACTCTCCCAGAAGCACCGCTGCCCCTCCACAACAAATGCAATGATACATAAAGTAATGTATATTTCAAAGAGGATCTTTATGCATGCACGCAAGCTTGACATGCGTAAGGTGCCGCGATCCTGTGTGCATGAATAAATGAGAAAAATGCAGCAAAGGGAGCTACAAAAATCAGCAACACGGGCCAGCACCCAGCATGCATGAAGGGACCGTCTGCAGGGAGACGCTTTCATCTCGGGGACAGAGGAGGAGAGGAGAGGAGTGATGTGGCGGTTCAGCCTGTCATGTTCCACAGTGGGAGACAGATGAGCAGAACAGCTAAAATAGTCAAAGTTTTCAATGTGGGAGAAGAAGAGACAGCAGGGAGAACGCCACATAATAGGACCACCAATTTCAAATCATGTTGTATGTTGTTATCACAGTTGAGTATAAGCACCAACTTTGGAGTGAAATACTTTTCAAATTTCCTAAAACGGGTGCACAGATTTAAGGTATTGTGTTTACTTTAGCAGACCTTCTCTGCAATTTCCAATAAAGCAGAGATGAGAGACTTCCATGGCTGTGCACATCATGGGGGAGAATAAACACCCTTCTAATGGGAAGCATGTGTGCAGGAGATGAAGCAGCTTCTCCTCATATGAATAGGATGAAATATAGACGTGTGCCCCGCTGCGCAGCAATCACCGCCATAAGAACTTGCCGTGGGAGGTGGAGATGGTATAGGGGGGACGTCAGACCCCGACATGCTCGCTCACTCAACGCACACAGCTGCCAATATGGCCTTTCTGGAGCAGATTCATGAGGAGGCCAGTGTCTGACAGTGACATCTCTATTCACTCGGAATTCTTCTTTGCGCCTCCCAACATGGGTGGACACACACACATACACACACACACAGAGCCAAAGGCCAAGAGAGGGGGCATAAAAAAACATTTTCCTTGCCACAGGTCTCTGTGGGGTTTAGCATGGCATTATGGGAAGATTAGACTTTAAAGTGCCCTGCTATCTGATGTCATTGTTGGTTTTACGTTGTCTGGATGGCTGGTGGAACTCGGACCTCATGGCAGAAACATTTCTCCATAAACAAAACGCTCCGGGTTGTCGTCGTGATTGATTGCAGGTTCCTATTGTATCTGTCTGGTACCGCTCTATTGGGAGAAGAATTAGTGGGACAAAAACTCAGGGAAAACGTTCCACATCTGACTTCATCAATCAAGTTGGCAATCAAAATAATTTGATTAAGAGACTTAAATCCCGCTGGCTTGCAAGTCCCTGCTCCTGCAGGCCAGAGACAAACTCAATTTGCTCACAATCCATACACAATAGCATTAACTCCACTTTAAGGCTCAAATGTTTTTCCATTACTTACATTTTCTAAATATTCAAGGAGATTCAAAGGACACAGCCAAGTTATACTGTTTACTTAAGGACAAGACAATTCAAGGGAAAAAGTAAACAAGAGCCTCTTCAAATGCATGCTGAAATTGCAGACATGCAGCCTGGACAGCTAAACAGTTCTTTAGAAGACTTGTTTGCAAAACACAAGAAGCGCTCGAGATGTTTCTCATAGATCTGCTAAACGGGCGGATGTCAGAGATGCAGGCTTGTAGGAAGATTGAGAGGAGGAGGTTGCTGAATATGTGTGTAATTGTCTTTCTCTGCCGTTTCCGAGGTGTGAAAGGGAATGCGGGTTTGCACTGGGGTGTCCCGGGGTGCGGCGATTGAAGCGTCAGTCACAGCTGCCACACAGAGCCCCGGCGCGTAGCAAATCCCAGGGCCGGTCCATGCGGGCAGAGGGGCCGGGCCCGGGCCTGAGAGCGGCAGGAGTCCTATAGGGCTTTTCTTCCAGCTTCTCACTAACACAAGAGGGAGCGGCTTCATGCTGGGAGTTTGCTTAGAAAAGCCTGAGCTGAGAATTGGTGGAATGGGTTAACGGAGGCATGCATACACACACACACACACACACACACACACACACACACACACACACACACACACACACACACACACACACACACAAAGGGTTTTTGGGCTGTTGCCTCTGGGCATGTTGGAGGGGAAGAACAAATATCAACTCATCGAAAAATTTGGGACCAATTCATAGCCACACGCACTAAAGTGAGCTAGACAAAGCGAGCGAGAGAACGCTTCAACTAGATTACTGGAAGAACGATTGTTTTTTGCTGGCGGCCTGGGGAGTCTAATGGTGGTAAAGTCCTGAGGATTATACACTGTGCCATTTCCATGCTCCCTCTAATAGTCTCTTCTCCATGTCCTGCTTCTGTATGCCATAGATGGATTATGATGCTTTATAATTAACATGGGTGTGTGTGTTCGGGAAGTGGGGGGGTTGTCACAGACCACCCATCTGCTACAATGACACACTTACTTGAGGATCCCTCGGGAAAAGTGGGCTCCTATACCTCACTATTCCATTACTTTACCATTCTATCATTCTATTATCTTACCACTCCATTCAATTACACCGTCACTCCATTAGTGTACTCATAACAGCGAACAAAGAGCTGCATGATGATCATTGATGAGATGTTCAAAGCTCGTTTGGTGAGGCCATGATTCATCCAGTCTTCAACTACTTAAAATCATATCTGAAGTAAGTAAGTACTCTGGTGCTAATTACTCCCTTCCCTTTCTCTTCAAAAGAGGACAGGTGCTTTGAAAAGTGTCATATTTGCCATAAGAATTTTGGTACCAGAGTACCATAGTAGTATATCCTAACATAGTTCAACAAAGCATAGCAAAGTTAAGCATAGCATAGCATAATACCCCACACTATTTATTGTACAACGCATCTAGGTCTGCACCAAATGTTTATTTCTTTGATAGAATAATCTAGCAATTATATTTTGGAATCATGTTTTGTGCAGTGGTACAACAACATTTAGTAATAAATTCCCCCAAAAGACACCAACAATGTTCTTCTATGTCGAAACTTTAAATGCATGTGGTCAAGCATACAATAATAAATCATTTACGGAGACGTTTTACTTCCTCTGCCAGAATCGCTCTTAATGCCTTTTTAAGTGCTCGTGTATTGCAGTGGTGCTGCTGTGAAAAGTAATTTCTAATTTGCACAGTTTACAAAGCATTGTGTTGTTTGTGCTGATATGTTCACATGTATTACCTGTAATTTAAAATGTATTTATGGTGAGTGCTATTGACGAGATGATCTAAAATAAAGAACCATAAAATCGAGTAGTTGGCCATACTACAAAAGTGGGTATCGATCCAATACCATGTAGTTGCAGGGGCTGTATTGGCAATTTTAAATTTTTAATCACAATTGTAATCAGCAGAAAAACACAAGAAGGTAGTGTAACAATATCATAGAAATATTAAAACTATTTCATTGTAATCTTTCATTACATATAATTGTATGAGCAAAATAAAGTCAAAAGCTCACAATAATTAAACAAAGGCAAAAACTACTATCTACTACTCATTTTAATAATTAGTTTTTTCCTTCACAGTCCTCTTGTGTCCAAGGTAGGGTTGTCCCGATACCAATATTTTGGTACCGATACCGGTACCAAAATGTATTTTGATACTGTTTGATGCTTTTCTAAATAAAGGGGACCACAAAGAAATCCAAGTTTTGTCCTTAAATAAAATAGTGAACATACTAGACAACTTGTCTTTTAGTAGTAATTAAACAAACAAAGGCTCCTAATTTGTCTGCTAACGTATGCAGTAACATATTGTGTCTCTTTCCCAATCTTCTGTTGTTTGGATACTTTACATTAGTTTTGGATGATACCACAAATTTAGGTATCGATCCGATACCAAGTCATTACAGGATCATACATTGGTCATATTCAAAGTCCTCATGTGTCCAGGGACGTATTTCCTGAGTTTAAAAACATAATATGATTTAATAATATAAGATTTTGTGACGATAAAAAATATAGATGTAATCATAGTAGTATCGACTAGATACGCTCTTGTACTTGATATCATTACATTGGATGTCAGGTGTGGATCCACCATTTGTTTACATTCAGGCACGCTAGCTTTTGTTAGCGGGGACGCCGGTGAGCTATCACATCCTCCTAAAGTGTGTAATGAAGCATGTTTAGCGATTCCTCGTGCTGCAGGGATGATACTTGTAAGAAACCTACTTTATTCATCGCCATGGAGGCGAGGATTAGTGATTTAGACGTAGCTAAAACACTGCCGACTGCGGATGAATTTTAGCTGCTAGCTAGCTAGCCATGTTTAAAGCACCTCTTGTAGAGCTGCGTTTCAATGTTATAGCTTCACCTTTATCGTCAGTTTTTAGGCCAAAATGTGTCCGTTCTCCCTTTTCTGTCTACACACCTTGTCTGCTTGTAAGTACTCCGTGATTGTGCGCTGCCGGACATGCTCCTCTGCTCGAAAACCAGCAATGTCATGACGAGACGGCGCACCTTCTTGCCCGTTAAAAAAAATTAAATTCAATTCGGAACCGGTACTTTTCAAACAGAGTATAGTACCGTTTTTGATTCATTAGTACCGCAATACTATACTAGTACTGGTATAAGTCCCTAGTCCAGGGACTTATTCCCTGAATTTGTAAACATTAACAAAGACGACCAAAAAACGGATTCTGTGAAAATAAAAAAAATATCACTACACTGATATCCTTGGTATCAACACCATCGATTTATGGAGCCGCCCACCTTTCATGTTTTGTCGGCACACAACAGACACACAAACAGAGCACAGCAGTTGCTTTAATATCATCGTCTCTCCAGACCAGGGGTGTCAAACTCGTTTTCATTGAGGACCACATCGCAATTATGGCTGCCCTCAGAGGGCCGCTTGTAACTGAATAGTATTTGAATATGAATGTATAAGGAGTCGCTTCATTATTATATCACATAATTGCCTACGCGTTTAATTATTTATTTATTTTTACGTGCACTGTGCAAAAAAATCTGTAGCACTTGCAGTAAAAAACTTGCACCTCCATTGCCGGAATTTTACCGTAAAATGTAGTGTTTTCTTACAGCCTTACTGTATTTTTTAAATTATGGCAAATGAGCTACCAGTTTTTTACTGCACAATTTGGTGCCATAGTTATAGTGTACAATTTGATGGATAATATAAGTCAAGTAGATATTTAGGTATTTAGTTAAATTTATTTTTATTTTTTCAAAATTTATGATAGTATATTTGTTGCATTATTTGATAATAATAATTCATATTTTGGAGACATGAAAGCGTGTATCACTCCTATGTCCTCAACATACAAGCAGCAGCTGAGCCTTTCCTCCTGTCTACTGAATGTCTGCTCTTAAACAGATTGTACTGAAAGCACATTTCGTTGTACTTTCAAGTGCAATGACAATAAAGTTCCATTCCATTCATTCTGAGCAGAGAGGTGAGGCACACCCACTCCGTGCAAAGCTGCCGCGGTTTCTGCCTTGGTTTACAGAGTGAGGTTAATGTAAATCTTTCATCATTGTCACGCTTCAAATAAAAATAAACCTGTTGTTCATAACATGGCGAGTCAATGGATTTAGTTTATCCGTGAATATCACAACCCTTTAGTCTTTTGATCAAATTTGATAGGCTTACATTCAATGATGTAAAACCAAAAAAACACAACTAAACTAAGAATCAACAGAAGAAAATTCATTTACAATTCTAATCATCCATCCATCCATCCATTTTCTACCGCTTGTCCCTTTTGGAGTCGCGGGGGGTGCTGGAGCCTATCTCAGCTGCATGATTTTTGCCTTTTTTTTAACTAATTTTTTCTCTCCCACCACGTAATTCCTTTCCTATACCGTCCTTTGTAACCAATTATGCAAATGAGCCAATGATGTAATCCATCAACTTTTATAGCAACTTTGATGACAGCCAATAGCGACATTCCTTACTGAGGAGTTGGCATCACTTGAGGATCAAAAGAGATCAGAGGATAGAGATGTAGAAGCGATACAAATTGAGAACACATGCAGAGGATGAGACAGAAGAGACAGCAGAGATGATAGTGGAAATGATATTCATTTCTAATTTCTGGTTAGTTAAGACTAGCATTAGGCAGGGAGAGCTGCTGGAGGTGAGGACATCAGTCTTAAGGTATAAATTGATGTTAAAACAGGTTAAATCAGTGGTAAAAAAAAAAAAGGCCAAAAATGTTTCAAACGCATCACGCCACCAAAGTCTCACTCTTGTCATTTCCTGAAAAAAGTTAAAGTACCACTGATAGTCACACACACACTAGGTGTGGTGAAATTACCTTCTGCATTTGACCCATCCCCTTGTTCCACCCCCTTGAAGGTGAGGGGAGCAGTGGGCAGCAGCGGTGGCCGAGCTCGGGAATCATTTTGGTGATTTAACCCCCAATTCCAACCCTTGATGCTGAGTGCCAAGCAGGGATGTAAGAGGTCCCATTTTTATAGTCTTTGGTATGACTCGGCTGGGGTTTGAACTCACGACCTACGAATCTCAGGACGGACACTCTAACCACAAGGCCACTGAGCAGGCTTGGCAACCTTGCTTTTGCTGGCCATATAAAATGGTGTGGTGGTCCAAATGTGGCCCCCCCGGGCCTTGGGTTTGACACTTGTGCTCTAGACTATTATTAATTTACTTGTTAAATTCTTGTTAATAGCTGCTTCTAGCGTTAGCATTTTCTCTTGTCCCTGCTGCTATTTTGCTGGATGTGTCGCATTTTTGGCCTCTTTTTCAAGTCCCCTATAGTGATAATATTACTTTTTAAGAAATGAAGTGTATTTGCCGCAATAAAGGTGAAATTAACTAGGAGAAGCCGCTCTGCAATGTTTATGGACCTACGCGCACAATTAGCACAGTTAGCAGTAGCTGATACCTGTAGCCACGTCTGTCAACAGTCGGACTTAGGTGCATGAGTTATAAGCGATTGTTTTTGTGATCAGCATTAAAAGGCATTTATTGGCATCTGGCGATCACGTACGTTTCCAAGGAAATTGGGCTTTAATGATCAATGGCTGATCGATTGGAATACCAATGCTGCCATATTTCTCTCCATGAGCCTCGACATGTTTGCGCAGTCCACTAAAATAGAGTAGTTTAACTTGAAAAAATGTTTCAAAAATATTATGAAAGCATTTGATGAGATGTATTCATAAAATGTGTTGTTGTTGATAGAATATGTTGTGTTGATTAAAAGGGATTGCCCAATTCCGTGCACCTTGTTTGCCAGAAATCACTCTCCTGAACTTATTTCTATTGGGTTTATGTTAAAGGTATGACATATTGAACAAATATAGACACTGTTAAACTACAAGAAGAATTGGCACAAGTCATCAACACCATGAAACAAAAGATCACTGTGCTATCATTGATCAGGCAATGCTAAAGCGAATACACAAAGAAATCGAGTACTGCTTTGATTTGACTTGTGCAAATAATGATGCCTGTATAAAATTAATGATTGGAAAATAATTCGAGGAATTTACAATTTTACACATATTTGAGTATTGATGTATTAATCAGCTTTTTTAATTAATGTGTTAAATGAAAAATCCGTGGCCAGGTAATGACTATATGTGTACTTGTTTTCAAAATGTGTTACCATCACTACTATATTTAGAGCAATGATAAGTTTGTATATGTTTTTCATTGTATTTAATTTGAGCTTTTGCATTAGTGTCATTACTTCCCAGTGCTGACTGACTGGGTGAAATCACAGGGTTGCACTGCCTTGAAGTAAGGTTACACCAAGTTACTAACTATAGTTTCTTGCATTAGAAAGTTAAAAAAGGTTTTTTGTCTTTTATTTACGTTTTAGTAACATACAGTATAAATGGCATCATTATGAAAACATTTAATGCAGTAGTTCTATTCCTTCCATTACGTCCTTGGTGTGGTTCCCCTTCCCCCAAGTTCAAGCGCAGTAAATTCCAGTGTCCCCACTAAAGACTTTGCGGTGCCACAAACTGCATGCATGCCTATATGACAAGTCATGACGTCTTAAAGGTTGCCGGCCCTGCCCTGCCGTCTGGACCCGCTTCTGATGAGGTCTGCCTCAGCTGCACACAGGGGCTCTGTGAGAAAGTGGATGAAGTCAGTCCGAACGAGGAGGTTACGAGTTCCCCAGTTGGAGTCGCAGGGGTAATGGTTTTAGAGATGGCTGTCACACAGATCCGTTCCACTGTCCAACACCGGCGCTGATCTCCGGCAATCCAAAGCTGCTCGCTTTTCAATCGCTCAACTTCTCTCCCCGTGTCCCCCTTCTTCTTTATTCCCTCGCCTTCCACCTCGCACTGACACATGGAAGTAATCTGGGAGCTGTACGCTGGACTGAAAGGATGTGCGGTTGAGCCGAGGGCTGTGTTTCAACGCTCTATATTAGCTTGCTTTCCTCTCCTGCTTAATCCCCTTCATTTTCATCTGCTCTAAAAGAAGTAAAATGGCAAACAAAAGCCCGACTTTGCCCATTCAACTTTCTCCCTACTTCCTGTAACTCTGCATACCATTTTCAATTAATTCAGCTGAAGCGCAGGCAAGGAGACAAGCAGAAATTCTTGAGGAAGATTTTCCTGGGGCCATGCATGCCGGTGATTGGCACAGCAGAGGCTGATGGGAACTTCCTCCTGGTCGCTGCCAGCCAGACTTCCATCTAATGAAGGCCACTCGCTAACAGCCTGTAAGACAGCCACTGTTAAAGCACTCCACACTCTTCCTCAACACTTTCACAGGGGCACACTGGCACACTCCTCACACTTCCTTAATGTTCCACTGTGGCTGAACAAAGAACAATAGCCCTCATTTGCTGCCATAAGCTTACACTTGCCCCTTTCACATGCAGCCTTTATGTTTTTTAGCACTAGTGTGAACTTGCACAGTAGCAGGAATTGGAGCGATTTTAGTCTTCACAGTGCAATTAAATTAAATTGCCATTTTTTTATGGTAATTATACCTTTAAATAGTGTGCTGTATTGTAAAGAGCTGAGGTGTAGTTTTATGTGTGAAATTCTACAGCTAACCTAAAAGTGCTTGGACTTTCTATAATGGTCGGTGTGGCAACTACATTCATAATGTCATAATGGCAATACAATACCTTGGCAATACAAAAGTGCTCTTCAGATTTAATATTTTAACAGCACCACCATCACCACACTCACCGATAATATCAGCTTTAATTGAGGATGTTATTTTACAGTTGTCAACTTGGCGTTTATGAATCATTAGTTTTACTTGCAGCAGGATTTACTTGCATGTTAGCCTAAGGCTGGACAACTGATCAAATTATGATTTTGAATTTGGCTTCTCGTGAAAATATAAAAACAATGTAACTGAAGAAAAATTAGTATTAGGCCACCAGAAGTTTTGGATGTCATCATCTTTGCCAGTCCCATTTATTTGACACGGCATCAGTATCTCAAATTACTCATTTTCATTCACTGAAGATGAGGCAAAAAAAAAAAAAAGGAAAAAAGAAAAGTGGGATCTCAAAAAAATTCTTTTTTCAATTAATTGATAAACTAACAGACTGACTGGTGCCGGCTCGCTAGCTTGAAAGCTAACAAACAAACAAGCGCCATTAACGTTCACCCCATTAAGAAAAGGCATACCCAAATTTAAACTTGTATAAACACATTGCTGTCTGAGCAACTAAGATATTTAATTGCGTACAACCCGCTGTGCTCTCTGAGAACAAAGTGAATGTTCTATACGAGACCAAAGGGTTTTTACGGTGTGTTCAAGGACCACTGAGCAGAATAGGACGCCACAACGCCCGCTGGAAATAATAAATAATAATAATTAGGGCTGCAACGATTCATCAATTAAATCAATTAATTTGATTAGAAAAAAGCATCGATTTGTATTTTTTTGCTTCAGTGATTCGTTTAATGAGTAAAATATGTGGAAATTGTATTGCTCCAGCGCACACTAGAGCAGTGCGCCTATCTAGCTTGCGCTGCCGGTAATGTGGCTTATGTGTGTGGGAAGGAGGCCAGGACTGGTGGAGTGCCGATAGAAAGAGATGGCTCAGAAAAAACAACAAAGTGGAAAGACAGCAAAGAGCTCAGAGAAGATGAGAGATTTAGCGATAATTTAAAACGGAAAAGGACAGACATTATGGTGAAATGTTTACACTGTCAAACACCGCTGGCATTTCACAATAATACTACATCAATGATGCAGCATGTTACCAGAAATTATCCTGACTATTTAAGAGAGGCAAAAAAGCAGAAACAGGGTAAAAGTCAATTTTGGCAGCTAACATCTTATTTGTTTATTACTCCCATAACACATGTTTTATTCAGACACATGTGAGGACATGTTAGCTTCTACAGTCTTGCATGTTAATTCTAACAAAAATACAAAAATCAAACACCACTCCTCCAGTGAATAACTTTTCAAATGTACATATGTTAAATTTTTAAATACATCGTCACTCAATTTATCGCTATCTGTATCGTTATCTATTCCATGGCTACACTGTTTTGTTTTTTACTTTTTGACTTTTTTCATCTAAGTATAATGACACTCCCATAAAAGTGCAATTTTGATGGCATGCGCATTTATTAGAAGAAATAATGTAGGTCATTGGAAAAAAAAATGTGTATTTCAACTATTTTCCCCAAAAGTCACATTGATTTCTAAAATAATCTTTAAGTGTAACATTACAAACCAATATTTAAAACAATACAAACTTAGCTATTAAAACAGATAAAATACAGAGATTAAAATACTATAGAAGCATAAGACACACAAAACATGCAAAATGGTGGGTTTTCTAACAGTGTGTCTATTTATTTAAAAAAAAAAAAAGTTTAAACTTGGTCAAAAGATTTCAAAGTACTTTTTGAGCACATTCAACCACACCGCGGTAATAATGATAACCATGATAATTTTGCAGTTATAGTTTGTGACTTAACAAAAGGCCAAAAACAGGAATAGACATTGTGTACAACAAACAGAAAATACAAAAAATATGTTGATAAAGTTTAACAAGGCTTTTACAAAGCAAGTCTCTTTAAGAGTTGAATGTATAAAGTTACTTTTCAAAGACTGTTGCATCCTGGAGGTAATGTTTGTTCACATGATAATCCAAAAGACCAACAAGACAACCCGGTCTGGTGGGAAATAAAAAATAACTGCGATGTAATTCATGTTTATATGAATGACAGCAATTTTGGTTCCTTGATCATGACAATTAATGTTCTGTCCATCAAGTAATTAATGTTGCTATTCCAGTGGAACTCTGTCTTTCTGAGTCACTTATTACATTCAGCTGTTGTTCCAGTTGTGAATCAGTCCTATAATATGCCTTCAAAGCAAACCAACTGTAGTTCACGTCACGTCGGCCGGGTGGGAACACATGGAGTATGCACAGAGGAAGGATTTTTTGCGGGGAAAAAAGCCTTAAATGAGATGCATTTGCAACTCATTTCACAGGACGGGGCTGAACTGGGAATGTGCAACTGCTTGAATAAACAGAAATGATTCATCAATAGGACAAAAAAACAGTATGATCAGTTTTCAGTGATGCGGCAGCCAAACCACCAGCGGATAAAGTGACTCCATCTGAATTGAGGCCATGAGGGAAAAAGAAAACATTTTTCCCCGAAATATCCTTAGGAGCTGCTACTCTTTTCTGAGCCCAGGTGTCTGTGTCGTTACGCGGCCCTGAAACAACAGACATGTCGACACAGAAGTGCACGCACATAAAAGCGAACGCAGCTGTCGTCATACTGAGACACAGGGTGCATTTGCAGCGGCGAGCACCAGTTGCTTTGCACAAGTATTTCTTATTGGTCAGAGTCTCTCTCTCCAGCTCTTGGAATGAGGCTCAGGCTCTAAGTCCTCTCTGCATGTAATAAGATCTCTATCAGAGGGAAACACAATCAGAGTCTAAAGAGGGAGGTGGGGGGGCTAAGGTGCATATCGCAGGGATAAAGGGGCCAAGCAGGCCTCTGACCCTCTCAGCAGTGAGCAGCAGAGGGGAGCGCTCCGTGCAAGCAACCAAATCCTGTTCCTTGTGCTGCAGTCGCTTCCACCTCTTGTTTAACGGGTTGTGGCAGTTTCTGCTTTTACCCATGCAAGGTTTTTTTTTTGTCTTTTTAAAGCTCCGCCTGAAGTTTTTGCTATATCTTAAATGTCAGTACCGAGGAGCATTCCGAACAGCGATTAGCTCAAGTCAAAGGTTTCTCAATGTGGCTTTAAACATTTTGCTTTGTTAAGAAGAGGTTTATAAAAGCAAAGATAAGACAAGAGGCTTCTATAAAACTAATTACCTTATTGTAAAAATATTTTCCCCTTCACCTTATCTTGTTCATCATAAAAGCAAAACTGGAACTCGAATTAGGTAAAATAAAACTTATAAAACTGTTTTTATCAAAGTGATTGTCTTTATGTTAAAGAGCAGTGCTAATCAAATCCAGATTAATCATCAAAACTAATGAATGTTCAAAACCTTGTTGTTCAAAATGTTTTTCAACCTTTTTTGAGCCAAGGCACATTTTCTGCGTTGAAAAAATCAAAAAGGGACACCACCAGCAAAAATCATTAAAAAACGAAACTCAGTTGACAGTAAAAAGTCTTAATTGTTGGATATGAATTCAAACCATAACCAACCATGCATCAATATAGCTCTTGTCTCAAAGTAGGTGTACTGTCACGACCTGTCACATCACGCCGGGACTTATTTTGAGTTTTTTGCTGTTTTCCTGTGTGTAGTGTTTTAGTTCTTATTTTGCGCTCCTATTTTGGTGGCTTTTTTCTTTTTTTTTGGTATTTTCCTGTAGCAGTTTCAGGTCTTCCTTTGAGCGATATTTCCCGCATCTACTTTGTTTTAGCAATCAAGAATATTTCAGTTGTTTTTATCCTTCTTTGTGAGGACATTGTTGATTGTCATGTCATGTTCAGATGTACATTGTGGACGCCGTCTTTGCTCCATAGTAAGTCTTTGCTGTCGTCCAGCATTCTGTTTTTGTTTACTTTGTAGCCAATTCAGTTTTAGTTTCGTTCTGCATAGCCATCCCTAAGCTTCATTGCTTTTTCTTAGGGGCACTCACCTTTTGTTTTGTTTTTGTTTAAGCATTAGATACCTTTTTACCAGCAAGCTGCCTCCCGCTGTTTCTGACATCTACAAAGTCATTTGCTACCGGCTGCCACCTACTGATATGGAAGAGTATTACATGGTTACTCTGCCGAACTCTAGACAGCACAGACACTCAACAACAACCCATAATTTGCAGACTATAATTACTGGTTTGCAAAAAATATTTGTAACCCAAATAGGTGAAATTAGATCATCTCCCACAGCACACCAAACTGTATCTCACATAGTGGTTGAAAAACACTGTTCTAAACCAACGCAGTCAACTGTTAAATTGCGAGTCAGACAGCTAAGGTCAATATACAGCAACAATACAAAGAGAACCACTGCAAGAGAGGCTGTTGTTGACCTTTATCAACACAAAAACCTCTCATATACTCCTTTCTTGTTTTGTGGCCTTCCAAAGGAGAGTCAGTGGCCAAAAATCATGTTTCCAAGCCTCAGCAAAATGTGAGTTCAACATCAGTGCACCAGACTCTTGGCCAGCCCGCAGCAGTTGTCTCGCTTTATTATTTCAGAGGTGAGCAAGAATGTTTCCCAGCCTCTCCCGTCGTGGTGTTTGTCTCCTGAGCCGCTGCAAACACGGCCGTGATGACTGCGGGTCATGAGGTAAATATTAGCTAGGGAGGGTAACACTAGAGGACGTGCAGGAGCCACTCATTGCAACCTTGTCTGATTATCATTAAATTGGCGTCACTGCAGCATTCTTCAGCGCACTGTGTGCAAGTTTGTGTGAGTGTGTTTGCGTGTGTGTGCGTGCATTGCTTTAAGCGCTTCAGCGACAGGACGTGATCAGTCATAACAAAGTGACATTTTCAGGCGTAATTCCACTCAGCTAAATGAGAACTAAATCGGATTTACTCTGATCAAATGTTATAATGTTTTTGTTGAGGGTTTTTTCATCAGTCAAGATGTTGATGTATCTAACCTTCTTCTGAGTGAATTATTCTACAACAAGAAGGGCATTTGACTATATTTCCTTGTTCAACTGTGGGGAAAATTAAAAAGAAACTATTGGCAGTGTTTCCCATACATGCCGCGAATACATTTGGACCGCCACAACTAGTTTTGGCGTTACTTGTTAGGTGATGGAATGCATTGTAACGCTTCTTAACACAGCTGATATGCAAATAGTCTGCCAGAGAATAAGAAGGTGTAGCAGGAGGGACCAGTATTTTCGACTTAGCAACTTTGCATATTCAGTCCCGTCTAGATACTAAAAATGTAACAGTAAAGGTATTCGGTTTCAGATTTCTTTGTATGGCCTTTGGTTCGGTACGTTTCAGAGGTGTACCGAATTACCAAGAGGTTCGCATTAAAAATGAAAGACAGGAAGTGCCATTTCCATGAAAGTTGAGCTGTGGAAGCATGCATAACACCTCAAGCGTGCAGCCCAGCGTAGAACTCCAGTAGCAAGACTTGCCATATTACTATGAAGACAGGGCCTGGAGACGCTCTTACATCGTTCGGTAACACATCGTCTTCACGGGGGAAATACGTAAACCAGGGGTGTCCAAATTACGGCTTGCGGGCCATGGTAGAATTAAAATGAACAAAAAAATAGCAAGAATGAAAAATGTATTAAAGGCATAATGTAACAAGAATATTTATACTAATAACTAGGGCTGTCTTCAAATAGTTGAAAGATTCCACAATTCGATTCGAAGGAGTCTAATTCGACTATCAACCTCACAGTCAAATCATCAGTCGAGTTCAGCACCTGCTGAGGCTCCTTTGTACAGCGTGTGTGTTGAGACATATTGCATTCATCGCGTCTTCTTTAAATATTAATGAAAGATTATTGAGTGCAGACAAATAGTTTTTACAAAGAGATAAGCCTAACCTGGATACAGTTTCGGCTATCACTTCAGCCTTCCTCATAGTGGTCGCTACTTTGAAGGAATTGTATACTAATAGTGTTGGACAGATGTTTCTACATGGGGGATGTAAGGCTTGTTGGGACACACCGTTGTCAGACACTGAGCTTGCCTGGTCAGCCGAATACCGCAGTCGGCAATGGTGGGACTCGCTATAAATTGGACACGTCGCCCCAGAGATGCAGTTTCCACCTAGGGCTGGGCGATCTGGACTAAAACTCACATTCCAATATTTTTAGGCCGAATGGCGATACACGGTATACACTACCGTTCAAAAGTTTGGGGTCACCCAAACAATTTTGTGGAATAGCCTTAATTTCTAAGAACAAGAATAGACTGTCGAGTTTCAGATGAAAGTTGTCTTTTTCTGGCCATTTTGAGCGTTTAATTGACCCCACAAATGTGATGCTCCAGAAACTCAATCTGCTCAAAGGAAGGTCAGTTTTGTGGCTTCTGTAACGAGCTAAACTGTTTTCAGATGTGTGAACATGATTGCCCAAGGGTTTTCTAATCATCAATTAACCTTCTGAGCCAATGAGCAAACACATTGTACCATTAGAACACTGGAGTGATAGTTGCTGGAAATGGGCCTCTATACACCTATGTAGATATTGCACCAAAAACCAGACATTTGCAGCTAGAATAGTAATTTACCACATTAGTAATGTATAGAGTGTATTTCTTTAAAGTTAAGACTAGTTTAAAGTTATCTTCATTGAAAAGTACAGTGCTTTTCCTTCAAAAATAAGGACATTTCAATGTGACCCCAAACTCTTGAACGGTAGTTACACAAAACGTGCAAAGTGCTTAAGTTTGCCTAAGTGTTTTATGGCTAAAAACCTGTGTTGAGAGTACTCAAGATAATTTTTGTTGTAAGTAATAACGTAACATGTTGTTTATTCTTATAAAGTAGTTAGTTTGTCGTTATTATGTCAAATAAGTTTTTGTTAATTTTGTTCATTAACGTTAGATTTAAAGCTTTACGCTTATAAGCGGGGATAGATGGAGCTTCTACTCGCTCACGGCGGTAAAGGCCGCTGGCTGTTCAGTTTGAAACTACTCTTCAGCCACCCAGCTGTTGCACTAGGTTGGTCCGCAAGGGCTATGGAGAGAGGCACTTTAAATGGAGGAGTAGCTAAACATTTGACACACCTAGCAGCATAGAGGAGCTAAGTTGCTAACTGAACTGAACAATATAAACAGAGATTAGTAAAACATTTGCTACAAGGAGAGATATAGGTTCTCAAGAAAATTGGTGTATGTTTAAATAAAGCTGTAGTCACTCACCAATAGCCAAATGCAGTTGCTGACCAAAGCATTGCATCACGGCAGCCGGCGAGCCGCCATATTTTTTTGAAAAGTTTGTTATGGTTTGTTTGCTTCTTCGGCGTCAAAGAAGCTAAAGTAAACATGCAAGGGCCAGGGTTGAACTAAAGGGAACGGCTGTAACAAAGGCACATCAGAAGATAGCGGTATGGCTGTAATGTTTCAAAAATATATCTCTTTTTAAAATATACCTTTAATACAGGTATACCGCCCAGCCCTACTTCTACTACTTCGCTTAAGCATTAATACTTCCCCACAGTTCTCCAACTGACAGGTTCACAAACCGAAACTTTCTTACAACGTTTACTTCCTCCATTTATTCAAGTTTGATGTCTTCTCGGCGCAGCATTAGACAGAGTGCCTAACTGAACTATCCAATCACTACTGTGTTTATTTGTTTATCAGGGTGGTTTAGCCTTTTTCTTTAAGGTGGAAAAAGTTGCAAATGAGATCTGTATTTTTCACGTCAATTAAGAAAAATATTCATTTTATCAGTTTATCTAATTAACTTTTGAAGCATCACCAAAACGGCTATATCTACATCCTTGTGACATCTTGTGACCAGTCAGCAAACACTACTACCCTATTTTACGAACTATACAGCGCACCGGGATACAAGCCGCACCCACTAAAATATTTTTCCTTATATTAGCTGCACAGGAGCCGCAGATGCATACGTTGCAACATGAGTTATTTACACAGTAAGATTCTGCAAATGTTTATTTACATACCTTAATTGTTTCCAAACAGTGCCTGTAACATGGCAGTAAAACGGCTGATCAAACAAAACAGAAGTTATCGCCATGAACCCAATAGCTGCGGAAGCTAGCTCTCCAATCAGCTAAAAGGACTTAAAGGCCTACTGAAACCCACTACTACCGACCACGCAGTCTGATAGTTTATATATCAATGATGAAATCTTAACATTGCAACACATGCCAATACGGCCGGGTTAACTTATAAAGTGACATTTAAAACTTCCCGGGAAATATCCGGCTGAAACGTCGCGGTATGATGACGTATGCGTGTGACGAAGTCAGAGTAACGGAAGTTATGGTACCCGTAGAATCCTATACAAAAAGCTCTGTTTTCATTTCATAATTCCACAGTATTCTGGACATCTTTTGCAATTTGTTTAATGAACAATGAAGGCTGCAAAGAAGACAGTTGTAGGTGGGATCGGTGTATTAGCAGCGGACTACAGCAACACAACCAGGAGGACTTTGTTGGAGCGCTAGCCGCGCTAGCCGCGCTAGCCGCGCTAGCCGCCGACCTCACCTTGACTTCCTACGTCTCCGGGCCGCCAAACGCATCGGGTGAAGTCCTTCGTCCTTCTGCCGATCGCTGGAACGCAGGTGAGCACGGGTGTTGATGAGTAGATGAGGGCTGGCTGGCGTAGGTGGAGAGCTAATGTTTTTAGCATAGCTCTGTGAGGTCCCGTTGCTAAGTTGCTAAGTTAGCTTCAATGGCGTCGTTAGCACAACATTGTTAACCTTCGCCAGCCTGGAAAGCATTAACCGTGTATTTACATGTCCACGGTTTAATAGTATTGTTGATTTTCTATCTATCCTTCCAGTCAGGGGTTTATTTTTTTGTTTCTATATGCAGTTAAAGCACGATGCTATCACGTTAGCTCGTAGCTAAAGCATTTCGCCGATGCATTGTCGTGGAGATAAAAGGCACTGAATGTCCACTTCGCGTTCTCGACTCTCATTTTCAAGAGGATATAATATCCGAGGTGGTTTAAAATACAAATCCGTGATCCACAATAAAAAAAGGAGAGTGTGGAATCCAATGAGCCAGCTTGTACCTAAGTTACGGTCAGAGCGAAAAAAGATACGTCCATCACTGTCTCTCAAGTCCTTCACTGTAACGTTCCTCATCTACGAATCTTTCATCCTCGCTCAAATTAATGGGGTAATCATCACTTTCTCGGTCCGAATCTCTCTCGCTCCATTGTAAACAATGGGGAATTGTGAGGAATACTAGCTCCTGTGACGTCACGCTACTTCCGGTACAGGCAAGGCTTTTTTTTATCAGCTAGCAAAAGTTGCGAACTTTATCGTCGATTTTCTCTACTAAATCCTTTCAGCAAAAATATGGCAAAATGATCAAGTATGACACATAGAATGGATCTGCTATTCCCGTTTAAATAAAAAAAATCATTTCAGTAGGCCTTTAATAACTCTGCAGTGACGTCTTGGTGAGTTTACTGAAAATTTTGTGAAACTAAAACAATACAAATATAATGCTGTTGTTGGTTAATAATACTAACACAAACACTCGTAAACGTGTTAGCATATTAGTTCATGCTAATGATCCTAGCGTCAATACATTGCGATAGCACATAAAAATATGCATGAAAACACTCCTACAGACATCACACATGGGACGGTTTAGTAAGTATGCACAGTTTTAGTTAAACTGTAAAACTTACAAACGTTGCTTGGAGTGATGAATGTAGAATCTATACGAGTTGAAACGCTATGGACGACTAAAAGACTGAACAGCGCTACATTTGAAAAAACAGAAAAGCACTACCAATAAATGAAAGGTGAGCAAAATAGTCCAAAAAATGGTGCCACAGCAAAGTGTTGTTGCTTGTTTTTTTGTATTAAATTATTTATTATATTGCCATCAGCAAAGAAAAAATTATAAATTAGCCGCTACGTCTTAAAAGCTGCAGGATTCAAAGGAAAAAAGTAGCGGCTTAAAGTCTGGAATTTACAGTAAATACAAGCAGTAGAAAATGGATGATGGATATCATCACAATCTGTTTCTGTTTTTTATTTGACCATGGACAAAATTTAACATCAGTCAACCATGAAAACCCTTAGTCGAAGACAGCCCTACTAATATCTAATAATAAAACAAATATGTGTCTTTAAATATCTGCATAACATTTTTTTTAGTCGTTCTTAAAATGACATGAGCATTTATACTGCTGGCGCATGGAGTTGCCATCATAGTTCATGTTGTTCTTTGTTAAGGCAGAAATTAGTTGAGTGACTCAACGGTGCCTCTGCTGGCTGCCCCCAAGCAGTGCACTACATTTTGCCAACAATGAATTTTTTAAGATTAAAGATTAAAGTACCAATGATTGTCACACACACACTAGATGTGGTGAAATTTGTCCTCTGCATTTGTCCCATCCCCTTGGGGAGCAGTGGGCAGCAGCGGCGCCGCGCCCAGGAATCATTTTGGTGATTTAACCCCCAACTCCAACCCTATGTTGCTGAGTGCCAATTTCCACATAATAGTAATCCATTAACCATCCCTATCATGAAGCAAAACTTTGTTTGACCCTTTCCCAAAATGCACTTCTGTTGTGATGTATATTTGCAGTTCAGGCACGCTGGAGAGAAATCAATTAGGTAAACTTCAGTTATTGATAAGACCGGTGCCATAATTATAACTCCCACCCATTTAAATCTATAAATAATGGTGCAGCCGTCGGGATGTGAACATAAACACAGACACACACCTAAATAAAATTTTAAAAAAAACTCCCGAGTGTGCCAACTCGGCTGCTTTCCTATACTTGGGCTCATAACTCATGGCCTGTGGGGGGGTGCTGGTATTGTTATATTTGGTGTCTATGTGGTACAGTCACAGTGTGCGAGCAGAGGGCTATGTTAATTTATGAGCTGAGGCAGCAGTTCTCCCCAAACTGGGGAACAGGAATTAAGACAACATAAATCGAGATAAGTCACCGGATAGTGTACAGTATTATAAAGTTGCTCTTGTGCAATCTAGGCCCTGACATATCGGTGAATTTATTATTTTTAAAACAATGCTGATTGCTGTACAAGTACTCTCATCATACGGCACTGCTGACGGATACGTTTCAGGAGAAAAACAGGTTTGTCTCTTGTTATTGCCAAGCCTGCAAACGGCAAGATAATTGTCTATTGTTTTCAAAGCGCACAGCAGCAGGATAATTAGATTGGAGAGAACACTTTTGCCGAGCGCCTTATTGTTCCGCTGTGAACTTTATGAAATATTCGGCCGGCGTGGGGAATTGACATTGAGCACAGTAGAGAAAACAGATGGAGGAATAATCTTCCACTCCCTAAAGCATCATGGCAACTTTTGAAGATATTCCCTTCAGGTGACATCAACAATAAATCAATAAATGCAATAAATGTCACACTGTTTTTTATTAGTCTACAAGCAGCTGAGGGGTTTTTTCGGTGTGTTTATCTGCAGTATGTCTATCTGACGACGCTTTCGGAGTCATGGTCAAATAAAAGCTGATGGGCCGTAGTGGCCATTAGTGTCTGACCATATATACACACACATTATGTACTTACACCGCATGTATAAATAAGAACATGGCGACAATACTTCTACCCACTGACTGCACAACAAGCTCCTACGACATGTGACATTTGGGGGATAAATCAATTCTACTTCTAACTAAGCATGTCTGGCCTCACTCGCTGTTGAAGGTCAGCACTCCAAGCAAATACAGGAGGCTATTTTTGTTTTTTTTCTTGACTTAATTTCCCTGCTTATGTGTGTGCGATCCAACACCCCACAAATGCAGCAGTCTGAGAGGGTGATAATTGCTACCAGAATGTATTTTATTATAAGCAGTCTGGGCTCACACTGCTTGTTTTGATGGGAATAATAGGACCTTTTCCCAGCAGCTTGCTTCTAAGAACCTAACCCCTGATTTGATGACCAGAATGTCAACCTGGATCCAAGCGCAAATTCAGCTCGCAAGCGTTTAAAACACTTATTCCCCCTGCTACCAAAGCTTCGCACATTTCTGTGGGTAAATGTTGGAAGGGTGCAAAGCGGGCTTCTCAGGTCAGGTCGCCTGTGACCAGACTCGATTCAACTGGGCTGCACCTTAACACTGCATTCCTTTCAATACACTGCTAGGATTCATGTACATGTACTGTACATAGTATATATACTCCCCCATTTTTGGTATATATTGTTTTTCAAATCACCTGACATGTATACTGTGTATATGTACATAATTTATACATTTTTTAACGTAATTTTTTATATACATGTAACAGGTTATATACCTCTTATTATTGAATGTATCAAATGTGATGAACATTTAATGGACCACAATGGAAACAAGCCTTTTGGCTTTTTGTGCCATCCATTTGCCTTTTTAAAGCATTACATGGGTTCAATTCTTTAAGATGTCAATAAACTTCTCAATCAATCAATCAATGGAAATGAGTGGAAAACTACTGATTTTAGCCAAAGCGTCGTAAATGTGGCGTGTTGTAAATGGCTAGGGGTCATTTATCGTGGGGGCCACCAGTGAGGTGTTGTTTATAGTATGAATTGATTAATTTGGTCCCCGACTTAAACAAGTTGAAAAACTTATTCGGGTGTTACTATTTAGTGGTCAATTGTACGGAATATGTACTGTACTGTGCAATCTACAAATACAAGTTTCAATAAATCAATCAAAAGTGTGTGGGGGGGAATTAATCAACACAAAAGGTACATTTTACTTTAGCATTTAAAGTAAGCTTTTCACATTAGCCAAAACGTACTAAATGTGGCGTGTAAAAGGTGCATGTTGTAAATGGCTAGGGGTCATTTATCATGAGGCCACCAGTGAAGTGTAGTTTATAGTATGAAAGTGTGTGGGGTTGGAATTAATCAACACAAAAAAGTACATTTTACTTTAGCATTTAAAGTAAGCTTTTCGCACACATTGACTTGGTAAGTTTCTGCTAATGTCAGTGGCCCATTACCATTACGCACACACCCAATCCAATTTTGGCCAATGAAACAAGACACTTACTTGGGATTTTGCGAGCCCCAAATGATGGTCTCCAGGGATTTGGCCGAAAGTAGCACCGTTCTACACATGAAGATAAAGATCCAGAGGTAATACTTCCAACAAGCGAGTCCCGCCATGCTGCTGAATGTGCACACACAAGTGGGAACCGAGGAGGTTAGGGGCAGACTTTTACGTGCGCTTCGGGCCGGTGAGACAATTGAGCGTCGGTCAGTCGGGAGCATGTGAGCTCGGTACCACGTACATGTCCTTGTGGACAACTTCAGCTCGAGTCCAGGCCCGGTATGTCCTTGGTTGAACCCTCGGTGTTTGATGGGGTGAGGCTGACAAGTGCCTTGGATGACCTGCGGCTGACGCACAATCAAGAAAATCTAACTATAATGATTTGGAACGTTTACGGGATGGCGAGGCACACAACCAGGTGCTTCTGCTGGTACCTGTCGCTGCATCCACATTCATCCATCAAGTCCAAGTGGGGCTCCAAAATGTCCAAATCATCTCTTTCTTTCCACTAAGATGCTTTTTTTTTTTTTAAAGAATGCGGAAGTGAGTTTTTGTGGTAAAAATCCCTCCGGGATCCAGGGACTGCTCGGCGTGCGCTCCCGCCGGGGGATAGGTGCTCCAACTCGGACACGCTGCGTGGTCAGTGCTTTAAAATTAAGCTGTTAAAAAAAAGGGGTAAAAAGGACTAGTTTCTACGTTTTGGTAGGAAGACAAAGCAATGTTCCAAGGTGAGGTGAGCTCATTCAGTGCCTCACAATCCGGCCGCTTGCGTCCATGCCGGTGAGTTTCTTTGGTCGCGTCCACAAAGCTCTCACTACCGCCGCTCCAGCCTGACTGTAACCAGAGCTGAGCGAGCTGAGCTGTAGGACCGCCCACCCAGCGAGGAGCAGCCAATCACCACGCTCAATCTTAACACGCAAGCAGGAAGTGAAGGCATTCATCATCGACCCAACCCACACTTGGGTTGGGTCGATACTGCAGATTTTGATATCGAAACAATACCAAGGTTTTTTTTTTGCCATTTACTTTTAACTATTTCAATGAATGAATGATTTTGTCTTTATATTGTTACTCATGACTAGAATCAGAATAAATCACAGAAAAACGACCCAACGACCCATCGACTCAACCCGCATGTACTGCAGATTTTGATATCGAAAAAATATCAAGGTTTTTTTTTGCCATTTACTTTTAATTATTTCAAGAGCCTTGAATGATTTTGTCATTGTATATTGTTAATCATGACTAGAATCAGAATAAATCACAGAAAAACGAGTTAGCCCCACCATTGATTGATTGACTGAAACTTTTATTAGTAGATTGCACAGTACAGTACATATTCCGTACACTTGACCACTAAATGGTAACACCCGAATAAGTTTTTCAACTTGTTTAAGTCGGGGTCCACGTTAATCAATTCATGGTAGCCTCTATGGGTGTGGGAAAAAATCGATTTGAATTCGAATCGCGATTCTCACGTTGTGCGATTCAGAATCGATTCTCATTTTTAAAAAATCGATTTTTATTTATTAGATTTTATTTTTTCCTTTTTTTTTTTTCTTAATTAATCAATCCAACAAAACAATACACAGCAATACCATAACAATGCAATCCAATTCCAAAACCAAACCCGACCCAGCAACACTCAGAACTGCAAATAACAGAGCAATTGAGAGGAGACACAAACACGACACAGAACAAACCAAAAGTAGTGAAACAAAAATGAATATTATCAACAACAGTATCAATATTAGTTACAATTTCAACATAGCAGTGATTAAAAATCCCTCATTGACATTATCATTAGACATTTATATAAAAATTTAAAAAAAGAACAATAGTGTCACAGTGGCTTACACTTGCATCACATCTCATAAGCTTAACAACACACTGTGTCCAATATTTTCACAAAGATAAAATAAGTCATATTTTTGGTTCATTTAATTAAAAAAAAGTACATTATTGCAATCAGTTGATAAAACATTGTCCTTTACAATTATAAAATCTTTATACAAAAATCTACTACTCTGCTTGCATGTCAGCAGACTGGGGTAGATCCTGCTGAAATCCTATGTATTGAATGAATAGACCTGGGGATAGGCTGATTTGCAACACTAAATTGGCCCTAGTGTGTGAATGTGACTGTGAATGTTGTCTGTCTATCTGTGTTGGCCCTGCAATGAGATGGCGACTTGTCCAGGGTGCACCCCGCCTTCCGCCCGATTGTAGCTGAGATAGGCTCCAGCACCCCCCGCGACCCCGAAGGGAATAAGCGGTAGAAAATGGATGGATGGATGGATGAATGAATAGAGAATCCTTTTGAATCGGAAAAAATCGATTATGAAACGAATTGTGACCCCAAGAATCGATATTGAATCGAATCGTGGGACACCCAAAGATTCGCAGCCCTAGTAACTCCCCCCCAAAACAGCATAATTTGGTATATCATATACAGTACTTTTTGGGGGGGAAAAACAAAAAACTTTTAGGGGAAAATATGGCATGAAAAACAATACAATAGAATGTGGAACTAACAACTACAGTTGTTTTATAAAATATTGTAATAATCTTGAACAGAATTTGTCTCGGGGAGAGGACGTCCGTGATATCTCATTGCAGCTGCTTCTCCATCAAACACATGCATGAACCGCTTTTCCATATTTCCATGGATAAACTTAGACTTAGGCAAACTGTAGTGATCCACAAGGGAAATTGTTCCTGAAATCAAAAGTGCCCAAGAACCATAATTAGTGGTTTATGGAAAATATAAGTGATAAAAAAAGCAATAAAAGTTGAGAATATTACCAAAAATAAAGTAAAATAAAGGAAGTCAGAGGAGCTACTGGGATGTGCTGCCACTCTTTCAGGCGCATCAAAGAAAAATAAATAATGATAAAATAAATTTTAAAAAATAGCCACCGTTTGAACATTCTTAGCTGTCGTTAGACTATTTGGGTGCAGACCAGAAGTGATTCACACCAACTGGTAGACCAAGGTTGATTACACAACTAGGTCATGTTTTTAATGATTTTTTTCTTTATTCAATAAATATCATCCACTTATTCTCAGCACTGTTTATCAAACTCACTTTCTTCCTTCCAATGCTTGGAAGAACAAAGTTATGTCGATCCCTAGCTATAAGTTAATGTTAGCGAGTAAGACCAGATGTTTTGGTCAGATGTGACATTTGCGACGCCAACTAATGGCAGGGATGATTGTAGCTCAAATGTTTGCTTGCAACTTAAAGCATGACAATTAGCCGAGAGACAACTCTTATCTGAAAACACTCGCAATTTGGGCCACTCTTTAGTTGAGGTACCACTGTAACACAATGCATCCGGATCATGTTAAAAAGGTTCAGCACAATAAACAAGCGTACATGCACTCAAACAATCCAACAAGTCCAAAAAAGGAGAAGGTAAGAAGCCAAGCTTATTTGAGCCAACCCTTGTCCAACAGTAAGTATTTTTTTTCTTTGTACGTCGTGCACAACAAATGTGTTTTAAACTGATCCGTATTTGTGCATTGTTTAAGATCCTTAAGT
Source organism: Entelurus aequoreus (assembly GCF_033978785.1). NCBI lineage: Eukaryota > Metazoa > Chordata > Actinopteri > Syngnathiformes > Syngnathidae > Entelurus > Entelurus aequoreus. Next base: position 64,604,914 of record NC_084734.1, on the reverse strand, counting down.
AGTGCATCCCATAGTTTAATTGCACTTACAGTAACACTAAATGTTTTCAATGTTGAGTGTGCGTACACATGTTTTATCTCTAAATTGTATTTCTAATCCCTTGTTGAGAATAATTGTTGTACATTTTCTGGTAACCTGTTGGTGTTCGCTTTGTACAATGTTTGTACATTTCATTGTGTTAGATTTCATGAACAAGGAATATGTATTTTCCCTATATCCAGCCTTATGGAATATCCTGACTGTTTATAGACTACATCTGTTTGCAGGAAAAAAAAGGCAATAGTAAAAAAAATATGGATGTCACTAAGTCTATTCTATTCTTAGGGTGGCTTGAGCTCACCTAAAAGTTTCCATTATTCCATTGTATTATTTTTTTAATAAGACTTAGAAAAGTAGGTGATTCTTTTCGAAAAGACAGGGAAGGGGAAAAAGTGATCAGGATAATAAGTAATGCTAAAAACTCTTAAAACATTTATTCACTGATAAAGCCAAGTTGACACCAAGGGATTTAGGTAAATCCTAGTGACATCCCTGGTGCAAAACAAGTTAACAAAAAACAACTATTGCTGGTTGGTTGGTTGGTGTCAGTTTTTTTTTAACATGCATACAATTACAATGTAGTACATCACATATTACCAGTTTTATTATTATAGCAAGTTCGAAAAGGAGTAGGAATATGTATAAATAAATGAAGGAAGATACAGAGTTTATTTAATCTTGCCCAATTTTTAAACAAATCTGTTTGTTCTCAATTTGTAACACAAAAGTAAATAAATAAATAAACGAGTAAATAAAAAATCATATAATATACGAGTAAGGAAGTAATTATCAAATACATGAATAAACAATAATTAAAGCGCTCATAACTAAATAGTTCTGTAATTTACGGACCACATTATGAGATGAATAGGATTATCTCAGTTTTTGATAGGGTTCAAGATGTTTGTCAATATTTTTCTTCTTTGTACTTTGTGAACACTTTGTGTTAGAACAGTTTCTTAAACTGGATCATGTGAGAACTTTGACTTCTTTGCTTAATCCATCCCATAATTTAATTCCACATACTGATATATTTAAAGTCTTAAGTGTTGAACGTGCATACAAATGTTTTAAATTAGATTTCTCTCTAAGATTATATTTCTCCTCTTTTGTTGAGAACAATTCTTGGGTAACATGTTATAATTTGTATTGTACATCATTTTAGCTGTTTGCAAATTGAATGTCATTTTAATTATTGGGTCATATTTAAATATTTACCTTTTTTTCCAAGAACGTATTCCCTGGGTTTGTATATAACATAACACCATGTAAACATAACAATGTAACAATTTAAACAACACAATTTTATTTGTGACATAAGCATAAAGAAAACTAAATGATATCAATTTCATAGTGCTAGTGTAAATAGTGTTTCAACCCTTGGCATCGATGTCATCGACCCAAATTTAAATGGACTTTGGATATAGTTTGTCAGATCGAAAGCTTTGCGAATGCTAGACAGCCTGTTGGACTTTAAACATTCAGCCCATATAAATCTTAACTTGCCTGGACATGCCTTTAAAAATGGCCCATAAACATATACTGTATCTCCTGTGTTGTGTGAAAATGAAACTTAACTTGACTATTATTTCTGTGTAAACAAAACGTCTAAATTTGTACCCGTTTGGAGTGTTTGAAATGCTTCGACTTGGCTTGTGTAGGATTACAGTGACAGTTATTCTCGTCCCGTCTTTCTCCTCTTCGAAGGGAATGATGATTAATGGTCTCTTTGGATCTCTTTCGAGTTGTCCCCTTTTGGGATAATGAAGTGCATGAGAACTTATCCTCCAGTGTTTAAAGACAATGGCGGCCGGTAGCCTATAGTCGCTGCTGGCCATTCATCCACCGAGGAAGAAATGCTTGACACATAATTGATCATGTCCATGTCTGTGCCCCTTTTGTGTGTGTGTGTGTGTGTGTGTGTGTGTGTGTGTGTGTGTGTGTGTGTGTGTGTGTGTGTGTGTGTGTGTGTGTGTGTGTGTGTGTGTGTGTGTGTGTGTGTGTGTGTGTGTGTGTGTGTGTGTGTGTGTGTGTGAGAGAGAGAGAGTGGGGCTCCTTATTTTGGCTTCATTTGTTCAATCAATGCTGCCCCCTATCGGTTGTGATGGCATCAACTCATCAAGGAATGTGAAGAGAAGATGCATCAAGAGCTTTCTTTCACTGTAAGACATCGTTTCACATTGTACCTACACCAAAGATGGTATTGTTTACTTTATCACATTTTTCAGGAACATTTCGGGAGGATGGACTTGTGCCTACATGTCGCTTTGTTAATTTGATGCAACCATGGTCCATGAATGAATCATATTGTAGCGGCTGGCTACGGGGTGTTAGCCAATGGCTTTGGCTGGGGGGCGGGACTTCCGGGGAAGTTAGGGAAGTGACGTTGTTGACAGGAAGTGTTGGTTCGAGTTTTGCCGGGAAAGGAGATAGATGCATGTTGGAGCTGTTGTGTGCCTTAAATGCATCTTGTACAATAAATGCAAGATAACTGAAGAAGTCTCTGAGCCTACATTCCTGAGATTATTACACTGTTGTCAGAAGTAAAACCGACGATTTTCGGAAGAGACTTTGTCGCGGTAAGGACACGCTGCGTATCGCGCATTAGCAAGTTAGCTTCAGTCTGTGAGTTAGCTAGGACCCCAAGCCGTTTAGCATGTTTAGCTCCGGTGAGCATAAGTTTAAAGTTGAGCGGGATGACGCTGTTTTGGAGCGGGTGACCGTCGAACAGCCGCGCTCCTGCTCGCACACGAGCGGCTCGTCGGCCCGTGAGGACGTGAAGATGTCGCCGCTGCCGCCGCCGCCCACAGCTTCCCCGCACGGCGCGTCCCCCCCACCGTCTGCGGCCTCAGTGAAGACGCCAAAATTTGCCGGTGGATCAGATTGGGAGGCGTTCCACGCTCAATTTGAACTGTTGGCGGACGCTAGAAGGTGGGAAGAAAGGGACAAAGCATTGCAATTGGCTTTGTGTCTGGAGGGAGAGGCTCTTTCGTGCCTCCTGCTGCTGGACCCTGAACAGCAGCGGTGCTACGCAGCCCTGGTGGGGGCGCTCAAGAGGAGGTTTGGGAGATGGTCTCAGCCAGCGCTTTTAAAAACTGAACTGAGAGGGAGGTGCAGGAAGCCTGGCGAGCCACTCCGGGGGCTCGCTAATGACATTGAGGGCCAGGTGCGCCGTGCATATGGTCACCTGTCTGCTGATGCACGGAATGAGCTCGCAACTGACCTGTTTGTTGGAGCCATTACTCCTCCTGACCTGCGCGTGCAAGTGCAGCTTCAGCACCCGAGGTCCCTGCAGGAGGCACTGGGAGCTGCCGTGGAGAGGGAGATGCTGGGGAGTGCAGCTGCAGCCGGGGAACTGGAAATGATACCCCATCCAGTGAGGGCGGCATCGTCACACCCGTCTAGCGACGGGGCTCCGGCTTGGGCGACAGAAATGACCGAACTGCTGAGGTCGGTGACTCTGCAAAGTCAATGTGGCCCGCGCCCCATGCAGGTCTGCTGGGGATGTGGCCAACCTGGACACTTTCGCAGGGAGTGCCCTGCCATTCGTCGTGAGCCGGGAAACGGCGCCGGGTCCGCATAGTCAGGGGTATGCGGGCCCCTACGTCCACCGCGGTCCCTGACTCGCCAGCCCAGGCTCGTCAAGCAGGGGAAGGAGCACATCAGCACAGCCTGGGGGGAGGGGCTCCACCTCCCCCAGAAGCAGACGACGACTCGCTTTCTACATCTTCTTCTCGCTATTGGGCACCCGGAGGAGCCCAGCAGCACAGCCAGGGGGGAGAGGCTCCAAATCCCCCCAGAAGCAGACGACGACTCGCCTTCTACTCCTTCTTCTCGCTTTCGGGCACCCAGAGGAGCCCAGCGGCACAGCCAGGGGGGAGGGGCTCCATTCCCCCCAGAAGTAGATGACAGCAGTGTGCCACCTATGGCGGTGGGCTGGACACGGGGGGGGGGGGGGGCCCAAAGGTGGGGGATCCTGCCATGTTGCTGTCTCTGTCCAGGGGGTGCCTACCGTGGGTCTGGTGGACACAGGGTCATCGGTAACGCTGGTAAGACCGGACGTTCTTCCCAGCAGTACACCACTTGAGCCCACAGCAGTACAGATACGCACAGTCACGGGCCAGCTAGCTCCTATGGTGGGGAAGGGGTTCCTGTGGTTGTGCGTGGGGGTAAAGCGAGTTCGCCATCTAGTTTGGGTGGCAGACGTGCAAGACTGCTGCATCTTAGGGCTGGACTTCCTCCAAGTCACTGGGTGCCTGCTAGACATGGGGAGGGGTACACTTAACTTCCCGGGGGGGCCCTACAGTTGCCATGGGTACCCTAGTTCCCGGGCCCCTGCCCGTTTCACCGCATGCCTCTACATTCTTGTTGCCTCACACCTCACCTAGTTACTACCCCTGCCCTCGCCCTGTCTCCGCTCAGCCAATGAGGGGGGAGACAGAGCTGTGTATTACCCGGGGATGCCAGCCCTGGGCATCCCTACCCACGGGCCCCCACCCGCAGCCAGTACCCCCGGTCATAGGGGGAGGGGTGTGGAGGGAGGAGTACAGGGACTTGGAGAAACAGCAACAGGAGCAGCTGAAACAGCTGCTGGTGGAATTCCAGGGCAGCTTTGCAATGAACGAGAGTGAAGTGGGAAGAACCCACTTGGCAGAGCATGTCATAGACACTGGCTTGGCACGGCCCATCAAGTGCCATGCACGCCGCATCCCCCTCGCTCGACAGCAGGTATGCGACAAGGCCGTAGATGACCTGCTGCGGGCCGACTTTATTGAGCCGTCTGAGAGCCCCTGGGCGGCACCTGTGGTCATGGTCACGAAGAAGAAGGCTGGGGATTGGCGATTCTGTGTGGATTACAGACGGCTGAACGAAGTGACCACAAAAGACTCTTACCCCCTCCCCCGTATTGATGAGTCCCTGCACCTAGTTTCCGGCTCCTCGTGGTTCACCACTCTGGACCTTAAAAGCGGGTATTATCAGGTACCCCTTTCTCCTGAATCTCGCCCTAAATCCGCCTTCTGTACTGGCCGGGGCTTGTGGCAATTCAAAGTCCTCAGTTTTGGGCTCTGTAATGCCCCCGCCACTTTTGCCCGGCTTATGGACAAAGTGCTGGCTGGTATTTCCCGTCAAGAGTGCCTGGTGTACCTGGACGACATCTTGGTACATGGGCGTTCTTTCGAAGCAGCCGTGGGGTCCCTGAGGAGAGTCCTGGAGAGGATTCGAGCAGCGGGCCTTAAACTGCACCCCGAGAAATGCAGTTTCATGCGGCGGGAAGTAACTTTCTTGGGACATGAGCTGGGGGCAGATGACACTGGCGCCATGGGGGAGAACGGGCGGGCTGTGAGAGATTGGCCCGCCCCTCGGGACCAAGGACAGCTGAAGAGCTTCATTGGGCTTGCCTCGTACTATCGGAGGCACGTGCGGGGTTTTGCTACAATCGCCGCGCCCCTACATCGATTGCTGGAAAAAGGCAAAGACTTTGTGTGGTCCGAAGGGTGCCAGGAGGCATTCTGGGGGCTGAAACGGGCCTTGCCTGACCTCGCCCTGTCCTTTTTACTGGACACTGATGCCAGCGGAGTGGGGGTGGGGGGTGTACTTGCACAGCCGTGGCAGGAAGGGGAAGGGTGGTGGCATACTTCAGCCAGAAACTCAACAAGTCGGAACGGAACTATTGTGTCACCCGCCGAGAACTCCTGGCAGTGGTGCTCTCTATCAGACACTTTAAATATTACCTGTGTGGCCTCCCCTTTGTGATTAGGACTGACCACTCTGCCCTCCAGTGGCTAATGACTTTCCGGGAGCCGGAGGGGCAGGTTGCCAGGTGGGTGGAAGAGCTGCAAGGATACAACTTTAAAATAGAACATCAGCCAGGTGCTCGCCACTCCAACGCGGACGCGCTCTCGCGCCGGCCGTGTGCAGCAGACGGATGTCGGTACTGCGAGCGCAGGGAAGCCCGGGAACAAGAGCGGCGGGCAGAGGGCGCTGAGTGTGCTGCCGTCAGTCAGGCTGATAACGTTGTCTGCCGAGAACTACAGACTGTGACGAATGCTGACTGGAGGCGCACGCAGGAGGACACAGACCTTCATCCTGTTTTGCAGTGGGTAGAGGCTCGGCAGCGCCCACTTTGGGAGGCGGTGGCACCATTCTCTAAGGCTACTAAGGGCCTGTGGGCCATGTTTGACTCATTGCGGGTGTCCCAAGGCGTGTTGCAGCGGGCATTTAAGGCCGCGGCCACGGGGGAAGAACAGTGGCAGGTGGTGGTGCCAAAGGGACTGCAAGGGGCAGAGCTTAAGGCAGTGCATGGGGGAGGTGGGTCTGGACATTTCGGGGTCGCCAAAACACTCAGGCGGCTGTGACAGGGGTTCTATTGGGGTCGGCAGAAGAGAGATGTGGAAGACTTCTGCCGCCGCTGTGACCCTTGCGTTGCCCGCAAAGGCCCCACTGGGCGCTCACAGGCACCGCTCCAACAGTTCCCAGTGGGGTGCCCCATGGACAGGGTGGGGATTGACATTACAGGGCCGTACCCACTGTCTGACAAGGGGAACCGCTATGTCCTTTCCGCCATAGACTATTTCACCAAGTGGCCAGAGGCATACGCCATTCCCAACCAGGAGGCAGAGACCGTTGCTGATGCCCTGGTGGAGGGCATGATAGGTCGGTTTGGCGTCATGGCGTCTCTGCACAGTGACCGAGGCACAAACTTTGAGTCCCGGGTGTTTGCGGCCTTGTGCGAGCGCCTGGGCATTCACAAGACCCGCACTACCCCATTGCACCCTCAGAGTGATGGGTTAGTGGAGCGGTTCCATCGCAACCTGGGAGACCAGCTCGCCATTGTCACCTCCCGCCACCAGCGTGACTGGGACCAACACCTACCACTGGTGCTGATGGCGTGTCGCTCTGCAGTCCAAGAATCCACGGGGTGCACACCGGCACTTCTCATGCTAGGGAGAGAGATGCGCACACCAGCAGAGCTGGCCTTTGGCCGCCCACCGGATGCCTCGGCCTTCGCTGCAGGGCCAGAGTACGCCAGGAAATTACAGGACCGGCTGGACTCAGCCCACAGTTTCGCTCGGGAGCAGCTGCGGGAAGCTGGCATCAAACAAAAGCGCTACTATGATGTGACGACCCGAGGAAGGGACTTTGCGCCAGGCGAGTTGGTCTGGGTCTACAACCCGATTCGGAAGAAGGGCCGCAGTCCCAAGCTGGACAGCAAATGGACAGGACCCTGTAAGACACTCCAGAAGCTGGGAGAGGTTGTGTATCGTGTCCAGCTGCCCCCTCGGGGAAGGAAGGTGGCCCTCCACAGAGACAGACTCGCCCCCTACCGGTGGGGTCCCCCTTCCCTTGCCTCGGATACACAGGTGACCTCTCCCTTGCCCGCCCAGCCCTTTACCAATACCCCGCTTACGCCCCAGGGGGAACCAATTTCCCCACTCCCCTCCTCCCCCGCCCCCTCCAGCTCCCTCCCGAGGACTGGCACACCCGACCCAGCTGTCCCACTGCTGGAAATGGAAGAGAGCGGCCGAGGCGGATGAAGAGGCCTCCGGACCGCTTGCAAGACTTTGTGGTGTCCTTAGACTGAAGGGAAGGGGGGTGGGGGGGGTTTGTGAACCCGCTTTTGTGTGATGTGAGGGTTATGTTGTTTACACTGTTTTGTTTGCACTAATGGGTTGCTCTGTTTTACATGCTGCTATGGTGTTGCCAAATGTTGCCTTACGGGTCAGTCCTCGAGGACGAGGACTTTTTGTAAGGGGGGGTGATGTAGCGGCTGGCTACGGGGTGTTAGCCAATGGCTTTGGCTGGGGGGCGGGACTTCCGGGGAAGTTAGGGAAGTGACGTTGTTGACAGGAAGTGTTGGTTCGAGTTTTGCCGGGAAAGGAGATAGATGCATGTTGGAGCTGTTGTGTGCCTTAAATGCATCTTGTACAATAAATGCAAGATAACTGAAGAAGTCTCTGAGCCTACATTCCTGACATTATTACAATATGATAAATGAGTCACGTATTATTCACAGCATTGTTCCCAATGTTCACATGTGATTCATGTGGGAGATATTTAGTGTGAATATATGATATTTAGTCTTTTGAATGAGGATTAGAGGTGCTCAGCCCCAAACATAATGTCTTGTAATTAGTACTTATACATTAAAAACTACAGTAGTACCTCAACTTACAAGCTTATTTGGTTCTGTGACGCAGCTCTCAACTCAAAACACTTGTATCTTAAACCAATTATTTGAAATCAGTTTAATTGGTTCTTGCACGCCCACCCAAAACAGCACAATTGTATTATGCAACATGCCTTTTAAAATAAAAACAAAAATTTAGATGATAAATATTGTATAAAACAATACACTAAAATATAGTACAAACAACTACAGTAGTTTTATGAATTAATGTAATAATAATGTACACCATTTACCTGGGAGAGTGGACTTTCCTTCCAGCTGCTTTGCTGTCAAACACCCCATCAGCAGCTTTTCCATATTTTCATGGATAAATATCTGCCGTTTAAATATTATTTTACTTTATTGGCTGGTGTAAGACTCATTCTGCTTCAGTATTGTGCAGAGTAACAAGGATATGTTTGAAGTGCGTCACAAAGTTTGCGACACGCTTGGTCATGTTTTGATGATTCTTTCCTTTAATTCAGTGAATATCTTCTTTTCTGCACCGTCTTTCACACTCACTTTCTTCCTTCCCATGGTTAGAAAAATAAAGTGATGTTGATTTCTAGCTATAAGCTAATGCTAGTGAGTAAGACCAGATGATTTGGTCGGATCTTACGGGGTTCACTGTGACATTTGCTACGCCAACTAATGTCGGGGATGATTATAACTCAACTTTTTGCTTGTAACTTAAAGCCTAAAAATGAGCTGAGAGACAGCTCTTATCTCAAAACATTTTTAGTCGGGGCACTCTTTATTTCCAGATTGACGCACATACAGACTTGTGGGCAAAGATAGAAACCTCTAGCTAAGTAGAGCAAAGTGTAATTTAGAGAACAAATAAAAATGGTAACGTGTGTCTCTAATCTAAATTCAGCATCACTAATTATGCGCTATAAAAATACCTCTTAAACCGGATTCAGAAGTGCTACATTAGCGTTAATGAGTGATTGTACTTCCAAAGGAGGAGCCAACCATTAACATGCATGCCTGAGTGATGTGGTTAAAAAATCCAGTTTGCTGCAGAGGTTTTTGGACAGTGACATCCACTGAACAAAAATATATATACATGTACATAACAATTATGTTTTTGCTCACATCTTTTATGAGCTCAACCCAAAGATAAAAAAACATTGTGTTTGTTCTCTCAAAAAGCCATTTTCTACCTAAGGAACTTTTACAGGAATTTTGCAGTTTACCTTGGCAAATGAAATACTCCCCTGCTTATCCACTAAAAACTACTTAGGTAAAATAAAGGTCCAATGGGACTAATTTAGTTACTAATCTCTACATGGGCGTTTCGAAAGTTCATGCAGGAAACTTTAAGGGGCGGGCTGTAAAAAGTTGATTGATCGAACACAGTTGGGGCGTTTCCTAAAACTTGCATTCAGAATTACAGTATGCAGGGACAACATGTTTATTTCTTGTGTATTTTTATTACAACATACCATATTTTTTGGACTATAAGCCCCAACTTAATTACCATGCTTTGAACCCTGTGGCTTATAAAACGGTGCAGCTAATTTAGTGATTTTTCTTTGCTAACGGCCATACTGTTTTGTATTCAACAAATAATTTTCATATAACACATAGAGAGACACTGAAAAAGTGTGTTATAGTTTGTGCTAAGGCACCATCTTTTAGACAAGTTCGCTCACTGCAGGTGCTGCGGGTTGAAAATGTACTTCTTGGTTCATTCCATGAACCGGAAGTGTAGGTCCCGTTTTGTCGACTATTTGTCCATAGTATTTCTGCTTAATAGTATTATTAATGTATCCCTCCAAGCAACGTTTGTAAGTTTTACAGTATAACTAAAACAATTCATATTCACTAAACCGTCCCATGTGTGATGGTTTTAGTAATGTTTTTTTATGCATACTTGTATGTGCTGTCCCAATGTAATTAAGCTAGCATCGTTAGCATTAGCGAATAAGCTAATACGTTTACAAATGCCTGTGTTAATATTATTACTTTTTGTATTGTTCCAGTTTCGTAAGATCTGCAAAATGTCACCGTTGAAATTTTGGCCCCATTTACACTGCACACCAAATCTGATTGTTTTGTGACACAGATTTTAAAAAATTGCCAGTCTAAACGCTCCAAAGTACTTCAAATCTGATCTTTTCGCATCAGATTCAGGCCACATAAGTAGGTATTCCAAATCTGATTGGAATCTGATCTTTTCAAATGTGACTTCAGTCGAAACGGCAATGCGACCTGAATGAGACCTAAATGTGACTTTCGGCGAGCTACGGGGAAAGACGCAAACCGTCACTGGAAGTGGATACTTTACCACAACATCCGGTTTCGCTGTGCAAAGTGTTTTTCAACAGCCGAATATTACACTGTATACATCAATTAATACATAAAATTACTTTAATTTATTTTCACGGAATGTGAATTGTTAAGGTGGGGCGACTTTTATTTTATTTTGTAGTAGTATAGTGACGACTTCCTTGTTCATTTAAGAAATCCAGTCAACTTCCTTTGTTTTGCCTTTATCGAACTGTGCATGCAAGTGATGTCGAGGCAACATTGGGGCCACTTTGGAACCACAGTGGGGTCTGTGCGTGTTTCCACCGGGGACTGATAAATGTTACATTTCGACCATGTGACAGACACCGTTTGTAAACAATAGAATAGAATAGAATAGAATGGACTTTATTGTCATTATATTTGCATATAACGAGATTAAGGACTCCAATTTAAGGTGCTGTAGTGGGAACAAATATGGTGTAAAAATAAATTACACAACAGGTAATAAAGAAAAAACTAACAATTGAAATAAACAGACTACTATCCAATACAAATAATAAGCAATCCTGTACAATATACAAAACACTGTAGAAATACAAAATACTGTACAATATACAGAACAGGACAAGAGTACCGGAGTAATAAATAACAATCAGTGTCGGACGTATTGCACTCGAAGGGTAATATTGCACAGTAGGGTATTAGGGTAGGATTTTGTGTAGGGGTGAATTATTATTATAAGTTAGAGTTCAAGATGGTGACAGCTCTGGGAAAGAAGCTGTCTCTGAGCCTGTTTGTTTTGGCTCTGATGCACCTATAGCGCCTGCCCGATGGTACCTGGTCGAACAGGTGGAAGCCAGGGTGTGTGCTGTCCTTAGTGATGCTTTTTACTCTGTTGAGACAGCGGGAGTTGTGTAAATCTTTCAGGGAGGGGAGGGGGCAGCCGATGACTTTTTGTGCAGACTTTATGACCCTCTGAATCGCCTGTTTGTCTGCTTCAGTGGAGCTGGAAACAATTAGGGTATGTAAATAATCGTTGATCAAATATTTCGTACTGGTATATAATTGCGACTTATAGTCCGGTGCAACTAATATATGTAAAAATCTATAGCCCAGAAAATAAGGTACTTGACAACGGAGAGAAAGAAGAACGATAGGAACTTTTGAGTGGAATCTTTATGCTGAAGAACGCTAATTAGGGGAACACTATTGCAGTGTTTTGACTCAGCTATAGTGTTTAAACCAGACCTGGGCATTCTGCGGCCCGCGGGCCGCATCCGGCCCTTTGTGCGTCCCTGTCCGGCCCGCGTGAGGCCAATTATAAATTACAAAATAAATTTAAAAAAGTATCTATGTCGAGTGTGCAATACAACGGTGCTGCTTTTGTTTTGAAAATCGTTATTTGTATTACTTCCGTGTGGACGTATGCGTGATTGTGAGTGAATGTGAACAACTGCAATTACAAAATAAAGTTGAAAAAACATCTATGTCCTGCGCGCAATAAAACTGTGCTGCTTTTATTTTGAAAAGTATTATTTATGGCCGTGTGTCCGTGTGTAACCTGCGAGTGAAGGTGCACATGCAGCGACAAGTGATGCACGGTTTACACCCGAGACGCCAAAAAGAGAAAAGTTGATGAGGAATGCCGTGTTTTCAACAACACATGAACTGCAAAGCAACGTCCCCTGACCTAAGGTGCGTGCCTGCGCAATTGCGCACTGCTCAAGCGTCCGCTGCGCGCAGCAAGTATATGCCGCGCACCAAATCAAATCCCATCTGAATTCTAAACAAAATAAACATATCTATTCTATGGAATTTTGCAATGCAACTTTGAGTGACAGTGACAACAAGCGGCCCTAACGGTGTTCATCAACACCGTTCAATTGAACACCATTCAATTATTGTAACGTCTATCGAGATGCTTCGAGGACAGGAATTATATCGATCACTTTATTGAACAAAACTGTTTATATTCGGACATAACCACACCAAAAACATGAGTAAAACAATTCTATCTCGAAAAACTAGTCATTTTCTGCCGTACAAACCAGGCCAAAACCAACTTGTCATCTGTCACCAACACGCATAGCACTAAACCACTGGTGCGTTTAAGGCCACACAAAAAGTTGGACAACTCAAACACCACACAAAGTTACACTATGACTCCTCAGTCATACGTGTGCTTATTTTACTGTCATTTATTATTAATGTTAATTTATATATATTAGTCATGGAATGCTGTTACACACACTATGTTGAAGTATTACTATTATTATTATTATTATTATTATTATTATTATTATTTATCTTACGGTATATATCAAAAATAATATTGAGCAAAATTTAATTGAAATATTGTCGATGTGGCCCTCCAGCAGTGCTCGGGTAGCTCATGCGGCCCCCGGTAAAAATTAATTGCCCACCCCTGGTTTAAACTATTAGTTGAATGTTGTCTATCAATTATTATAAATTACGGACTCTTTTAAACGTATTTCCAGAGCAATATACAGTATTCAGTATGAGCGGAGACGCCAGCTGCTCACTTGGACTCGGCGACCTCTTTGTTTGAGGATAAATGTGAAATAGAGTAGGCCGTAAACGAGTTGAAAGAAGGTCAGTCACATCAAATATTCACTATTTACTTTATTACATGTTGTAAAAGAAACAAGTGACACGCCATTTGTGTCGTAGTCTCAACCTGAGTGAGCCGAATGCTAATGCTAACAGGCTAATGTTAAATCTGCTGTGTTCACCTTGTCGCCGTGAGCTAAACACTGACATTTTTCTTTATGTATTGTTATTTACAGCTGAAATAGACCATAATGATTCGCCTGACCCTCGTGAATTCTTAAATTACTGAGGAAATTGGTTGGTGACTGTGGATAAATGCCTGACTTTCTGTGTAAAATTTGGTACACTTTGTTTTTAAATCATATCGTTTTGTATCTTATTGCTTTGTGTTGTATTTACACTTACACTTTAGTCAAGTATCAGCGTAGAAATATACTGTACCACTCCTCCATATGTCATCAGCCTGATTTGAAACTACTGTGAACTGAGAAATTCCTGTGCCGAGTTAATCCGTACACTTCACAGGTGTGGCATATCAAGATGTTGATGAGACAGCATGATTATTACACAGGTGTATGAATGAAAGTGATATAAATTTTATCACACAGCATGATTAATGCACAGTTGTATGAACGTTTGATTAGTTTTATCACACAGCCCAATACCACATATGTTGCAAGTGTTGAAGGAGTGTTTAATAGGTATGCTGACTGCAGAAATGTCCACCAGAGCTGTTGCTCATGAATCGAAAGATTTTGTACGATAAGTCGTCGCCAAAGTGTTTTAGAGCATTTGGTACCTCAACCTACAAGCACATTGCGTTGTAACTTGGAATATCTGTATCTTAAAGCAGACCCGCCCTTTCAAATGAGTTGAAATCAATTTAATTTGTGCTTAGCTCTCCCAGAACAGCATTGTTTTAACATGTAACATACTTTTAAAAAGTAAAAATAATCTTTTAGCTAAGAAACATTGTTTGAAAAACATTACAATAATGATACAAACAACTACAGTATAGTAGTTTTGTGAATGTAACAGCATAGGTAGATAACGCAAAATTCCCACAGCCAGCACTCCTGTGAACACAACTCCTATATTTTATAATACAGAGTATAATAATGTAATGCATTTACCTCCTCCAGCAGGCTGAAGAGGACTTTGAAATCCTGGGGCGGGGGCCTGGAGCCCAGTCCCGGCGTCATAGGCGGGACCAGGACTGGAAGTTTTTTATAAATTGGGTTTTGTTTTTTAAATCGGAGCATGTAAAAATAAGACAATAAGTAATCAAAACAAAGGCATGTTAACTGAGACGATAACGCAATTAACTGACTTTTTAATTAAAGTATAAATACGAAACAAAAATGTTGAGAGAAACTAAATCCAATTATAAGTTCAGGGACAAGTTCAGAATATATCAAATCACAGCTCTTTAATGGTGTACATTGAAAGAGGGGTGGAGGTTAGCCAAGTCAAAGCCAATCAGAAGCTTTTTCTTGCGAGATAAGGAAGTCACCGCCTAAACCCAAATGTGTGGATTTAACATGTTTCACATTGTAATAAGTGTACACCTGGGAGAAAGTGAAGAGGACATATTTAATTTTTACTGCTATGATGCCATCAGCAGACAAGTCATCGATCGTGACATTGACATAACTGTAAGTCAAATGTATAATTTGCTGCTATCAGTGTTCAACCAAAAATTTATTTTTTGCCAAAAATTGATTGAAGACAGGAGCGTGATACAGCTTTCGGGCTTTGTCCATCCACAACTGATTACTACATGTAGGACAAACACTTATATTTGTGGTTATTGTAAGGATATGTGTTTTAAATTATTCAAGCCTTTATCGTGCCCGATAAATGACAGTGTTGGCCATTACTATGATATTAACAAAATTGTAAAGGACTGTCACTGATCCAATGTTGATGTGCTAAAACCTCTTCCTTGTTTAAAAGCTACATAATAACTGCTCTTTGTTCATGCACATAATAACTAATAATCAAGTGTTTGGATGCATTCATTCAAGAGAGTTACATATATGATAATGAAGTACATACTGTATGATATGTGTGGTGTACTTCAACACATAAACAGTGCAGTATGTACTTCATTATCATATATGTAACTTATCATATATGATATATATTATAATAACAGTACATATTGTACTGTTTGCGTGTTGAAGTACCCTTTAAAAAGCTAAAATCAACCCTAACTGACATCTTAGTGATTCAAAATAATATTTTGATATTGACACATTTCATCTGTACATCTCCTAAGGGTATTCTAGTAATGTATGCACAGATGAGATGTTCCAAATTCAAAATATTACTTTGAATCCCTATTTGGCAACCAAGAATACATTGATTTATTAAATACGTCCAAACGTTTAATAGTTATTATGTGCATAAACAAATAACAGTTAATATTGTAAATAGTTTTTAAACAAGAAAGAGGTTTTAGCACATCAACATTGGATCAATAACATTCCTTTACAATTTCATTAATACTAAATAAATGAAAACAATTAAATTTTTCAGACATGATAAAAGCTTTAATAGTTTCAAACACATTTCTTTACAATAACCACAAATATAAGTGTTTGTCTTACACGTAGTAATCAGTTGTGAACAGACAAAGCTCCCGCAGTGCAGCTTTAACAAGTGTGCACGCTCCCGAGGTGGGAATCACTTTTTGGCAGGGGTCCCTGCTCCTAAATATTTTTCTGCAGCCTATCCATATTACATAATTTTCTCATGAAACTCTAATCTGGCTGTAAGCAGTATGAACACATTGTGTTGTAAATTACACAAATTATATTTGTATTGGGGGTAATCACAGTTAGCCACCTCAGCTAAACTTTTACGTACCATATTGCAGCAACTATCTTTTCAAACGGGGCACAGCACTAATTTCCCCCGACTCAGTTTTAGCCACGCATATCTATTTTCTTTTTCACCTTCTTCCTGACCTGACAATTTTTTTTTTAAATTTCAACTTGTGTTCAGTTCTTGGGGACACCACAATGACAGGCTGACAAGTGCTCTGTTGTTTGCTCCAAACACGAGAAAGAAGCACCTTTTACTGACCAGTGATTGGGCGTAGCTTCCCGAGCTCAAACACATGGCTACTTTTGATATGATTTACGTATTTCTAAGGTCTGGGCGTGGTCTGGGCGTGCCAATCCACGCAGACATCTAGGATCAATTACAAGTTGATTGCGATGTAAAAAAAATAAATGTGCTTGGATTTGTACGTGTGCACACATTTATATTTGTAAATGTTTACTTGGTTACGTAGTTTTCTGGATTCTGATGTACGTCTAATTTTAGTAGGAAATCCACGCAACTCTTGTTAAAAGAGGTCCCAGCATTAACCTGACTTTCGCCAGATCCTTGTAGTTTGCTGAGCTCCACACAAGGATCTGGGATCGAAGGCAATGCAAACTCCTTCAAGATAGCAAAAAATAATGAACCAATCAGGATCGCCGGGCAGGATTTCATGGATGTGACGTAGCGCCGAAGCGGCTGTTTGATTCAAACAACAATGGCGGCACGCAACGAGGAGTCGTGTGCTGACATTGATTCTGCTATTGCAACTTTTTTGTCGAATTTATCGAATATTAATTATTTAAAAGATGAACAGCGAACGGTTTTGAAGGCATTTATTGGTGGCAAGGATGTTTCGGCTCTTCTTCCGACCGGGTTTGACAAGAGCTTGATTTACCAAATCGCTCCACTGGTGGTGAAGGAAATGGGACAAGTGCCGAACCCAGTCGTTATAATTGTCTCCCCGCTGATTGCTCTGGTAGAGGATCAGATCCGTGGGGCTGGATTATTGGGGGTAACAGGCATGCAGCCGGGAGGAAGAAACGAGAACAAAATCCTCAAAGGACGTTGCCATGTCGTATTCGGTAGTCCCGAGTCGTGGCTAAACGACAAATGGCGAACCATGCTTACATCAGAGGTGTACCAGAATAACCTTGTGGGAATCTTTGTCGATAAGGTTCACGTCACGTATAAATGGTAAGTTAAAAACCCTACTGTTGTCACTAACGTGTCTTTATTTTATTTGAAACAATGCTGACTGACATAGCACAATAGTGTCCACATAGATCGTCTACTGACATTGCTGCGTTGTTTCAGTAAAAGTTCTTAAACTTTTCGTTATCCAATGACAAAAATCTGTTTTGGATTTCCCAGCGTCGCTCTCATCAGCGTCACGTGTTGATTTCGATGTGAGTGGTTGAAGTAGCACGTCATTCAAGATAACGGACAAGTGGTTTATCCAATCACATACAATGATTTTTTTACAAGGCCCTGCCTTCAGAAATACATCTCCTATTGAGAAGTCCCAGATCCTTGTGTGGAGCTCAGCGAACTACAAGGATCTGGCGAGAGTCAGGTTATCCCAGCATAGGACCTCCAAGATGCTTTGAGACAAACCACCCGGGCATCTGCTATAACCGTTTCAATAACCAAAGAAATGTTTGCACAAACCGTCAGAGACCGTCTCAAGGAAACTTATCTGCATGCTTGTCGTCTTCATCTGGCTCGAAATGCAGTCGTCGTAACCAACTTAGCACTTTGGAGAGGTGTTCTCTTTAGGGATGAATCCCAGTTTTCACTGTTCACATTATGTTGGTTAGCGGTTGGCTGGTGTCAACGTTGTGGATGGAGTAGCTGATGGTGATGATGGTTTATGGTTACAGGCATTCGTATGTTATGGACAACGAACACAGGATTATTTTTTTTTTAAATGGCATGCTGTACATTGGTGTAATATCCAGCAAATTCCACAGTCATTTAAGATTTGACCAACATTCCATGGCCCACAATCAACAACTTGATCAACTCTGTGCAAAGGAGATGTGTTACACTGCCTGAGGCAAATCGTGGTCACTAGTTTTCTGACCGCAGTCTGGCAATTAGGTTTGGGGTGTACAGAAATACTATACTATACTTTCTGTTTAAAGTTAGCCAAATGCTACGAAACCTGATCGGAGAGTACTTCACAGTGCGGATTAATAATTCTCCTAAACATACTTTGTAAGCAGCTCAAAACTCTGGTAATGTTGAAATACTTCTGGGGCTAATTATATCAGCCACTAAGACATATGGGCTTCACCTGATACCCCAGCATCCAATCACAGTGCTTCATACTGTCAACTGATCTCCCAGGAACCAATTAGAAACTGCCTGTGTAGAACAATGAGGACTACCGTCCACAGCCAGTGCTAACAATCCGATAGGGATAGGACTGCAAGGCGTTAATAGTCGACATGTTGCACTGCTGTGATCAAGCCATAACTCGGGTTAAGCACAATCAAAATCACTTTATTAGCCAAGTACAATATTACACCAAGATTTGCTGTGGGAAGGGCTCACAATGAACGCTGGAGCTGCAACGTTTGGCATGACGTGTGGCAAAGGAACAAGAACAACACGTCGTCGTATTCCATTTCTAGAGGAGTATGGAAAGAATGTGAACGATCTACAGGAAAACAAAATGGCTCAACACGGAGTATGTGCTTATAAGGGAAAAGTATAGACTGTTGAATGATGCTTTCAGGTCACACACACAGGCACACACACACACACAGACACAGCCACCTATGAAATGATGGCATTTCCCTGGAATGAGGTCATCATGTTAATGTGTATACTTGGCAGTGATTAGTGCTTCTATTAATATCTAGAAAGTGCTTTAAAGGCGAACAGCTAGACAGGATTTTAACCATGTGTTAATATGTTGAGAATGTGTTTCCGTTTTTTTATTATGGTTAATAAAATTATATAGCGCTGGATAAAAATGAAAGCAGAGCAGCTTTCTTTGAGTCTTTTGTTTCCTACCAGATGAACCCTGCTACCGAGGACATAGTTCCTTTCCAATCTGATATTTGCACTAAGCAAACACAGAAACCATGACATCATTTCTGGATAAGGCAGCTTGCAGTCAGGCCAACAACCTCACAGCGAAAATAAATCACGCTTTAAGTAGCCTCTCCTTCCTTTTAATCTGCCCTTAATGAAGTCTGGCACATTTCCCTGTGGTGTGGCCACGTGACACTGCCGTGATCTACGGGGCGGGCTGGGGAGCGCGCCGGGCCGTAGCCTTGGCTCGAGCGGGCGCTATGCATCCAGGTATGAGCCGTGCCCCTCGGCATGCACGGGGTCAAGTGGTTAACCCTCGTTATCTGGGAGAGGACAAGGAACATGTGACTCTAACGTTCCAGCTGTAATCAATATGGAACAGCCATTAACCACTGAGACAACACGTCCTTAAAAGCACACACATTCCCCATCTGTCTGTTAAAGGGAACCTATGGCAATTTAAACTACATTTAAAGCACTTCCTTATGGTCTATATCATATGCATTGGAAATGCTTTGGTGTAAATTTTGCTTCACAGTCACATTTATAACTCGTTTTTTGAGTATGTCTGCAATATGTTTCTTTCTACAGGCGTCCCCAGATTGAAAATGAAACCGCGCCCCCACCCTCTCCAAAAGTATAATCATTTATCTTTTGAAAATGTAAACGTTTTTATATATATATATATATATATATATATATATATATATATATATATATATATATATATATATATATATATATATATATATATATATATATATATATATATATATATATATATATATATATATATATATATATATATATATATATATATATATATATATATATTACGGTTGTACGGTATACCGGTACTAGTAAAGTATCGCGGTACTATACTCTGTTTGAAAAGTACCGGTTTGCCATATTTTTTTTTTTTACGGGCATGACGGCGCATTGTCACGTCATGACATTGCTGGTTTTACGAGCAGAGGAGCATGTTCGGCAGCGCGAAATCACAGAGTACTTACAAGCAGACAAGGTGTATAGACAGAAAAGGGAGAATGGACGCATTTTGGCCTAAAAACTGACGATAAAGGTGAAGCTAAAACACTGAAACGCCCTCAGGAAGAGGTGCTTTAAGACATGGCTTTATAGCAATCGGCAGTGTTTTAACTACTTCTAAATCACTAATCCTTGTCTCCATGGCGACAAATAAAGTGAGTTTTTTTACAAGTATCACCCCTGCACGATGAGGAATAACTAAACATGCTTCACTACACACTGTAGGAGGATACAATAGCTCACCGGTGTCACAAAGTAAACAAACGCCATGGGTGGGTCAACACCTGACATCCACTGTAATGATACCAAGTACAAGAGCGTATCTAGTCGATGCTACTGTGATTACATTACAGCGTGGCGAAGTTGGTAGAGTGGCTGTGCCAGCAATCGGAGTGTTGCTGGTTACTGGGGTTCAATTCCCACCTTCTACCTTTCTAGTCACGTCCGTTGTGTCCTTGGGCAAGACACTTCACCCTTGCTCCTGATGGCTGCTGGTTAGCGCCTTGCATGGCAGCTCCCGCCATCAGTGTGTGAATGGGTAAATGTGGAAATACTGTCAAAGCGCTTTGAGTACCTTGAAGGTAGAAAAGCGCTATACAAGTACAACCCATTTATCATTTATCTTTTTTTTTTTTCGTCACAAAATATTTTACCCTTTTTTGTTAATTTATATTGTAATCATAAACTCAGGAACTACGTCCCTGGACACTTGAGAACTTAAACTATGACCAATGTATGATCCTGTAACTACTTGATATCGGATCGATACCCAAATTTGTGGTATCATCCAAAACTAATGTAAAGTATCAAACAACAGAAGAATAAGTGATTATTACATTTTAACAGAAGTGTAAATAGAACATGAGAAAGTAAGCAGATATTAACAGTAAATTAACAAGTAGATTAATAATTCATTTTCTACCACTTGTCCTTAATAATGTTGACAAAATAATAGAATGATAAATGACACAATATGTTACTGTATACGTCAGCAGACTAATTAGGAGCCTTAGTTTGCTTACTTACTACTAAAAGACAAGTTGTCTAGTATGTTCACTATTTTATTTAAGGACTTAACTGCAATAAGAAACATATGTTTAATGTATCGTAAGATTTTTTGTTATAATAAACCCAATAATGAAATTTTTGTGGTCCTCTTTATTTAGAAAAATATCGAAAAGTATCGAAATACATTTTGATACCGGTACCAAAATATTGGTATCGAGACAACCCTATAGGGTTATAGGGTTGTCTCGATACAGTATATATATATATATATATATATATATATATATATATATATATATATATATATATATATATATATATATATATATATATATATATATATATATATATATATATATATATATATATATATATATATACATATATGTATATGGTCACAACATTAGGTACACCTGCACACTCTCCAATCGATTCAGAACTGCATAAAACAGTTGCTCTTAGCAGCATTAATGCCATTGCATGTCGCGCGTCATTTTCACAAGGCACATACAAAGATTATGTGAAAATAATAGGGCTTGAAAGTGTTACTGGAAACGCGTTGCATTGTGAGTCTTGCTGGACTCGGAATAGCTTATTTACATGGCTGAATACAAAAATACAAGTTTAGATTTTCTTTAACAAGTTCAAAACTTGGCGTGAATGTGTGGTTTCATTAACTGCCATAATCGTGATCATGCATTGCTTTGGCGGAAAAAAAAGATATGGTTCTGTCCTCGTCAGCCAGTTTGTAGTGCTAGTCTACTGGCGGATATAAGTAAGAACGATACAATGTTTTTTATTATACATGGCAAGAGCGTAAGATTTTAGCATGCATGTGCACCTACAGAGTCTGCCCCACAACAAGAGGAGTAAGTCGGGTTAGAGAGCTAATAAAAAGACGATGAATAGCCTGGATAGCAGCTGTGAGACGGTTAAACATGACTTTCAACGCCATCACCTGGTATACACTACCGTTCAAAAGTTTGGGGTCACCCAAACAATTTTGTGGAATAGCCTTCATTTCTAAGAACAAATATAGACTGTCGAGTTTCAGATGAAAGTTCTCTTTTTCTGGCCATTTTGAGCGTTTAATTGACCCCACAAATGTGATGCTCCAGAAACTCAATCTGCTCAAAGGAAGGTCAGTTTTGTAGCTTCTGTAACGAGCTAAACTGTTTTCAGATGTGTGAACATGATTGCACAAGGGTTTTCTAATCATCAATTAGCCTTCTGAGCCAATGAGCAAACACATTGTACCATTAGAACACTGGAGTGATAGTTGCTGGAAATGGGCCTCTATACACCTATGTAGATATTGCACCAAAAACCAGACATTTGCAGCTAGAATAGTCAATTACCACATTAGCAATGTATAGAGTGTATTTCTTTAAAGTTAAGACTAGTTTAAAGTTATCTTCATTGAAAAGTACAGTGCTTTTCCTTAAAAAATAAGGACATTTCAATGTGACCCCAAACTTTTGAACGGTAGTGTATGTTGGTGTGTTCACGGCATTTTCAGACTGGTAAGTTTGAATCAAAGTATGTTTTATTCAGTTGCACACATAACATTTAGTAAGCTGTTAGGGTTAGCTAAGCTAGCTGCGGGTTAAAGAACAACGTACAGTATTTGGGGAAAAAAGCAATACACCTATTTATAGATCAACAACTAAGATAGCTTTAAATATTTCCCACATTATTGCATAGTGTATTTCAGACTTGAAATATATTTACTTTGAAACAAATATCTCCAGGAGACACCACACAGTGACAAGTCCTGTTGACTTACCTCTGAAAGGACCACAGTCTTCACTTTCTAATGTGAAATTCCAAGGTCTTGCACACACCCAAAGTTACGGACTTAGCATTTTGAAATGTTTGGCCTGTATATAAACTGACTCCGTTGACGATCGAGGTACAGGACACTTTTCTTGCTCAAATATCATCTATTGGACGTGCTCGTATGGCTCAATACCCCCAATTATACTTATTGTTTAAGATGGCGAGTCTTAGGAACAGGGTCCAGTTTGTTTTGGTACAGTCCCTTGATGTTTTTCTTAAATACGATCCATTTTATTCCAGTTTGTTGCTCTCTCTCACAATACTGCTGGTTGAGTACAGTCATGTAAACAAATATTTTTTCCAGTAACAATGGCTACCCAACCACACGATGCATTGCGAAATCACACGCCCTTACGAGCCCTGTACTTTATCCTACCTTTGTTTTGTGTTTCCTCACAGCCTGAAGCAGTGAGGCCCTGAGCTTACTTGTGGTACATAACATGAGATGGTGGTGCAGACCATCTCTGAGCTGCTTTCTTACTGTTTCTTCAGGATGCGTCGTTACGTGCTGAAGTCCCCCTTCAACTGTGTCTTCTACTCATCAGCCATGTTGTAGTTTTTAGCACGAGCATACTGACAGATATAAGTGAGAACTATATGCTACTTTTTAACAGTAATGACAACAGCGTAGGATTTTAGCATACATGTGCATGTTCTAGAAGGTCTGCCCGACAACAAGAAGATAAAGGAAAAATAAGGCACTTGTTGACTACAGCTTTGGACTACACCTGAATAACAATGGCGAACTCGTGCAAAGCTCTACCACCGTTATTCTCAAACGGCAGTACGTGTGCCACTAGTGCAGGGGTCGGCAACCCAACATGTTGAAAGAGCCATCAAATACAAAAATCAAATCTGTCTGGAGCCGCAAAAAGTTAAAAGCCTTATGTAAGTGTTATAATGAAGGCAACACAACTGTGAGGAAGTTGTAAACAGCATATTTAAGTAACTATTTTAAAGACATGCTTAATCTGTATGGGCATGTGTTATTGATGTTTGGCAGCAAAAGTTAAAAAGAGTGTCGTACTTTGTGACTTTCTTAGTAATTCTTTTTATAGCGCATATAAAGTGCACAAAATCTGTTTTCATGCAAATGTTTAATCACTGTTGCTTTATTTCATACAATAATTTGTGCATTTCAACCACAAAGTCTGTTCTCATCCTCTTCAAAAACTGACCGATCACAGCTCTGTGGTCCACGTAGCCACCGATGCAAACCTAGAATTTTTGGGAGGTGCACTCAAGGGGAAGTACGCAGGGGTAGGTTGTACACCAGGCTTAATAAAAATTACGTCACTAAAATCTCAAATTTCAAACAACTAGTTTGGAAGAAGGCAATGTTGTTTTAGAAATATATCCGCTATGCCTCGATGGTTCGATTTCAAATTTTTGGGACTTATTGGGATTCCAAATATACAAAACAGGAGGTAAGAAAAGTTAGTTTTGCATAATAGGACCTCGCTGTAGTGTCACAACGTAGCCTCAATGCAAAACCCCGCCAAATAAGGCATCCAAAACGGACAAAATGCGCGTAATTAGAAGGTTTGGCATTGTTTAATAAAGAAAGATTTTATTGGAGTAGAAATCACAGTTTTCCCCCAAGGCCTCCC
Organism: Entelurus aequoreus; assembly: GCF_033978785.1. NCBI lineage: Eukaryota > Metazoa > Chordata > Actinopteri > Syngnathiformes > Syngnathidae > Entelurus > Entelurus aequoreus. The sequence continues at coordinate 64,580,503 of NC_084734.1, read as the reverse complement.
TATGGCTTAAGGACCTTATGTTTTTTTTAGATTTAGAAAAAATTTGACTTGACCTGGGGCTGCATAATAAGTTCCATAGCTAAATTAAAGACACTATAGGATAAATGTGACACTCACTGTTGACAATGTACCTTTCCACTTACCTCAACTCTTTTTTTTTGTTGTTGTTGTTTGTATTTAGTGACACTTCTCTGTATGTTTGTGATTTGTATGTTTGTTGTTAGTTTTTTTCCTTTTAGTCAGTTATTGTGATTCTCTATCTGCTTGTGGTGAAAAGGAAGGCAGTACATTGCTACCCACTGTGACTGAAATGTAGGACGGGGGGTGGGAGGGGGTATTATTTTACTTTTATTATTTTTTGTATTTTTTTAAAAATGTTTTGTATTTATTTTTTTGGGGGCGAGGGGGGTTGATGAGGGGGAAAAACTAAAAAAAAAAAAGTGTATTTTCTCAGTACCTATATTATGATTTCTCTATCAAATGAATAAATAAATATTATTGGTAACACTTTAGTATGGGGAACATATTCTAAGTAACAAATACTTAATTTAGAGTTATTTGGACACTAGGGGAACATATTGTAAGTAACAAACACTTAAGGGTTAGCGTTAGGGTTAGGGTTAGGGTTAGGGTTAGGGTTAGGGTTAGGGTTATTGTAGTTTTGTGTTTTGTTATGTAAGAACAGACCATATTCATTAAGTGGTATTAAAGGGAGAATCATATACAACAACTTCTTTACTTAGTACTAATAAGCAATAATTCTGAGGTTATTGAGGAAAGACTCTTAGTTAATGGCTTACTGGTGGTATAATAAGGCCATGCAGAATAAGGCATTAATAAGTACTTAATAATGACTAATTAAGAGCCAAAATGTTGCTAATTTGCATGTTAACAAGCAACTAATTAATGGTGAATACGTTCCCCATACTATAAGTGTTACCATATTATTTAAAAAAAAAAAAAAAAAGAAGCTTTGGCATGGTTTCACAAAGTTATCCAACATTGTAACAACATTTATGAATCAGAGAAGACATCATTTAACATTATAGGTCCCCTTTAAGTGTTCTATGTTGTAGCCAGGGAAACATATGGTCATAAACAATCTGGATGCTCTCCAAACACATAGCCCTTGAAACGCTGGGAAAACACTGTTAATGTAAACGGACTATTCTGGGAGTTGTTGATGAGTTGCAGCGAGGCCAAACAAAACAAGTCGGGCCGTCAGCGGACGTACATTTCCTGTTTGCGCCACGCTTTACTGCTGTCCAGACGTCTTCCTCCCCACTCCATCGTCGCTCTCTTCAATCTGCCCCGACCATCCCATGTGACCGCAAAACAGCCTTCTGTCATATCGCTAATCAGACCTGCTACAAAGCGCAGATTGGGTTGTACAATATACAGTGATACTAATTAATCATTTCCGGTACTATACCACCTCTGAAAAGTACTGGTCCCACAAGTATCTTACAAGTATCATCCCTGCAGGACGAGGAATAGCTAAACATGCTTCACTACACACCGTAGCTCACCGGCATCAAAATGTAAACAAACGCCATTGGTGGATCTACACCTAACATCCACTGTAATGATATCAAGTACAGGCACGTATCTAGTCGATACCACTATGATTACGTCGATATTTTTTGGCATCACAACATCTTCTTTCGTTTTTTTTTTAATGTATATTATGTTTATAAACTCAGGAAATATGTACATGGACACATGAGGACTTTGAATATGACCAATGTATGATCCTGTAACTACTTGGTATCGGATCGATACCCAAATTTGTGGTATCATCCAAAACTAATGTAAAGTATCAAACAACAGAAGAATAAATGATTATTACATTTTAACAGAAGTGTAGACAGAACATGTTAAAGGAGAAAGTAAGCAGATATTAACAGTAAATGAACAAGTAGATCAATAATTAATTTACTACCACTTGTCCTTAATAATGTTGACAAAATATTAGAATGATAAATGACACAATATGTTACTGCATATGTCAGCAGACTACGGAGCCCCTACCTAAAGGAACATGGAGGGAAAAAAATGTTTTGCAAGATCTCGCAAAAGGTTTTTTCAGAGGTCAGTGAACTGGAAGTGAAACAGACAAAGCGATAGAGGAGCCTACCCATCATCCGTGTTTTATTGATTTCTATTTTAGTATTGGCCTAACATATAAAGACATCAAATCGTATTATGGTCCCATAACAGAGCACAGATGAAGGGTAGGCTCCCACATTCTCCCGCTCCTCCATCGCTGTGTCTGTTTCACTTCCGGTTCATCATCGATGTGTCTGTTTTACATCCGGTTCACTGACATAGGAAAAAAACCTTTTGCAAGATCTCGCAAAAAGTATTGCGAGATTTCGCAAAACATCCATGTCCCTTTAGGGGCTCCGTAGCAGACTAATTAGGAGCCATTGTTTGCTTACTTACTACTAAAATACAAGTTGTCTAGTATGTTCACTGTTTTATTTAAGGCAGTGGTTCTTAACCTGGGTTCGATCGAACCCTAAGGGTTCCGTGAGTCGGCCTCAGGGGTTCAGCGGAGGTAAAGACACATCCGACTTATCGTGTAAATAAAAACTTCTTCCTATCGGCGTATTATGGATACCCCCAAACAATGTTCCCTCTAATTTTCCATCTGATTTGCATTTTTTGATTGATTGATTGAAACTTTTACTAGTAGATTGCAAAGGAAGAGAATACATTATATGAAACAGTACAGTTTACACAGTACAGTACATATTCCGTACAATTGACCACTAAATGGTAACACCCAAATAAGTTTTTCAACTTGTTTAAGTCCGGGTCTACGTTAAAGGCCTACTGAAACCCACTACTACCGACCACGCAGTCTGTTTATATATCAATGATGAAATCTTCACATTGCAACACATGCCAATACGGCCGGGTTAGCTTACTAAAGTGCAATTTTAAATTTTGCGCGAAATATCCTGCTGAAAACGTCTCGGTATGATGACGCCTGCGCGTGACGTCACGGATTATAGAGGACATTTTGGGACAGCATTGTGGCCAGCTATTAAGTCATCGCAAAATTCCACAGTATTCTGGACATCTGTGTTGGTGAATCTTTTGCAATTTGTTCAATGAACAATGGAGACAGCAAAGAAGAAAGCTGTAGGTGGGAAGCGGTGTATTTCGGCCGGCTGCAGCAACACAAACACACCCGATGTTTCATTGTTTACATTCCCGAAAGATGACAGTCAAGCTTTACCATTGGCGTGTGGAGAACTGGGACAACGGAGACTCTTACCAGGAGGACTTTGAGTTGGATACGCAGACGCGGTACCGTGAGTACGTACGCAGCTGCGGCTTCCAAACATTTGATCGCTTGCCCGTACGTGCGTGCCGCTATGTGCATGTCACATATGTAACTTTGGGGACTTTGGGGAAATATATGTGCTGTATGAACTTTGGGGAGGTGAACGGTACTTTGGGCTGTGGGATTGAGTGTGTTGTGCGGGTGTTTGATTTGTATTGGCGGGTTATATGGACGGGAGGGGGGAGGTGTTTGTTATGCGGGATTAATTTGTGGCATATTAAATATAAGCCTGGTTGTGTTGTGGCTAATAGAGTATATATATGTCTTGTGTTTATTTACTGTTTTAGTCATTCCCAGCTGAATATCAGGTCCCACCCGCCTCTCACAGCATCTTCCCTATCTGAATCGCTCCCACTGCCCTCTAGTCCTTCACTCTCACTTTCCTCATCCACAAATCTTTCATCCTCGCTCAAATTAATGGGGAAATCGTCGCTTTCTTGGTCCGAATCGCTCTCGCTGCTGGTGGCCATGATTGTAAAAAATGTGCAGATGTGAGGAGCTCCACAACCGGTGACGTCACGCGCATATCGTCTGCTACTTCCGGAACAGGCAAGGCTTTTTTTATCAGCGACCAAAAGTTGTGAACTTTATCGTCGATGTTCTCTACTAAATCCTTTCAGCAAAAATATGGCAATATCGCGAAATGATCAAGTATGACACATAGAATGGACCTGCTATCCCCGTTTAAATAAGAAAATCGCATTTCAGTAGGCCTTTAATCAATTCATGGTAATGTGTGTAAGGTGTGTATTTTGTTGTGAGTTCATGCACTGTGTTGGTTTTGTGCACTAGTAAGAAAACATATAACCTTTTCTTGAATTTGAAAAAAAAATCATGTCGTTGTGGCTTGTACAGCCCTTTGAGACACTTGTGATTTAGGGCTATATAAATAAACATTGATTGATTGATTGATTGATTTTATTTTTCACTAAAGAAGGGTTCGGTGAATGCGCATATGAAACTGGTGGGGTTCGGTACCTCCAACAAGGTTAAGAACCACTGATTTAAGGACTTAACTGCAATATGAAACATATTTTTGATGTACCCTAAGATTTTTTGTTAGAACTAAGGCAATAATGCAATTTTTTGTGGTCGCCTTTATTTAGAAAAGTACCGAAAAGTATCTAAATAATTTTAGTACTGGTACCGGTACCAAAATATTGGTATGGTTACAACACTAGCGCAGACAATACATGTTTTCACAAAAAACATCTTAACAACGTTCCTAATAAGTGGCGGGCTGAGATCCTTTCATCTTAACTCACCGCAGCTCCTGGCTCGCTCTGTCTTTGTAGATTTTGGGAAGGGAAAAATAGCGCTTTGAAGCGCGACGAGGAAAAAGCAACCATGACTGAAATGGCGAGCAAACACACGTTTTATTAAGTGGCTGTGATTGTTTGTTAGCGTAAACTGCATTTTGCAGGTCTGTGGCCTGGAGGGCTTAGAGAAGAGCTAAATGGAGGGGGAGAATATGCCAGACGCTCGCCCGCAGGATGCTCTGTCCATTCTAATAGAATTACAAGCTCCTGATAGATGAATCTTTTCTCCGGGGCTACTTGTCTGTCAAACATTAGGTCACACTCAGCGCCACGGCGGGCGGGACAGCGCCCACCGAGGGTGGGAGGGAGGTGGAAGAAAATGTCTGGAGAGGTACCTCGCTCCCTGCCAAGAAAAGAGGAGTAACAAAAGTGAGAAAAGGGGGTTAGGGAGGAAGGAGAGAGCGGCTGGGAGCTGGTGAAGGAGAGTGAAGTGATTGGAGGTTGGGGCGCTGAAAGAAAGAGGAGAGAGTGAGAAGGGTACAAAAGGCTGCATTTCAATCCACTCTAATTACGCCCCGCGTGATGGACAGGACCTGCAGACATGGCGGCCTTTTCTTCTGGAGTGTGTGAGAGTGTTAGTGTGTGGAGGGACGGTGCGACGGTGGGAGGGGCCGGCCTCTAGTAGAGATGTCTACTGCCAGCAGCCTGAATGGGACAAAGACCTGAATAGAAACTTCAAAGCGACCTTTGGGAGCCCCCCTTCCCCTCTCCATCACAGTCCCTCGGCTGTGTGACGGTCAACAAGCTCCTGTTCAAGGGTTCTCTGTGTCTCGCTGCGACATGCACTTGTTGGTATGTCATTACTTTTTGTGTGCACTATTTTAATATAGCCCTACATCAGAGTTTCTGAGTTATCCCTTCTAAAAGTCTGACAAAGGCCCAATACATCAGAATCAGAATCAGAATCAGAAATACTTTAATAATCCCCGAGGGGAAATTAACATTTCAGAACCAGAACCCCTTCAATCCAGCACATCACCCCTGTTCTGCAGCAACTCCACTGGCTACCCATCAAACATCGTATCCACTTTAAAATAATTCTCCTCACATTCAAAGCCATCCATAACCTCTCTCCATCTTATCTCTCTGACGTGATCCATGTCGCCACGCCCTAACGTTCCCTAAGATCTTCTTCATCCATCCATCTGACTGTCCCTTTATTTAAACTGTCCACCATGGGTGCCCGAGCTTTCAGCCGCTCTGCCCCACATCTTTGGAACTCTTTGCCACCAGACCTTCGAAACTTGGACTCAATGGCGTGGCGAAGTTGGTAGAGTGGCTGTGCCAGCAATCGGAGTGTTGCTGGTTACTGGGGTTCAATTCCCACCTTCTACCTTCCTAGTCACGTCCGTTGTGTCCTTGGGCAAGACACTTCACCCTTGCTCCTGATGGCTGCTGGTTAGCGCCTTGCATGGCAGCTCCCGCCATCAGTGTGTGAATGTGTGTGTGAATGGGTAAATGTGGAAATACTGTCAAAGTGCTTTGAGTACCTTGAAGGTAGAAAAGCGCTATACAAGTACAACCCATTTATCATTTATTTATAATATCCCTCTTCAAATCAAGACTCAAAACACACTTATTCCTGACTGCTTCTTCATTGTAATCATCTTTTCTTCTCTAGCTTTGTTGTTGTTATTATTGTTGTTTTTATCCAATTTAATTTTATTGTTTTGATCTTGTACGGTGTCCTTGAGTGCCCAGAAAGGCGCCTTATAAATAAAATGTATTATTATTATTATTATTATTTTCAGCACCATCCCATTCAAGAGCAGACAAACATTACAGGGAGACAGAACAGGATCGCTGACGGGTCTGCCAACTTCCGGCGCCCCTTACAAAAAAAGAGGAGAAACAGGTAAACGCTTGGGACAGGGGGAGAAAAAATAAATAAATAAATAAAAATTCAGTCCAAGCCTGGGCCCCTGGAGAGGAGGTCCAGACTCAGGCCAAGGGGAAAAAACTCATAGCCATAGACACAAACATACCTGTATACCAAATACCGTATTTTTCTGACTATAAGCCGCTACTTTTTTCCTACACTTTTAACCTTGCGGCTTGTAAAATGGTGCGGCTAATTAATGGATTTTATTCGCTAGTGGCCATAATGTTTTGCATTCAACAAATAGTTTTCATCACCGACAGAGACACTGAAAAGGTGTGTTATAAAAGTTAAAGTTAAAGTATCAATGATTGTCACACACACACCAGGTGTGGTGAGATTATCCTCTGCATTTGACCCATCAGTCTCACTCCCTGGGAGGTGAGGCGAGCAGTGAGCAGCAGCAGTGGCCGTGCCCAGGAATAATTTTTGGTGATTTAACCCGCAATTCGAACCCTTGATGCTGAGTGCCAAGCAGGGAGGTAATGGGTCCCATTTTTATAGTCTTTGGTATGACTCGACCGGGGTTTGAACTCACAACCTACCAAACTCAGGGCGGACACTCTAACCACTAGCAGGTGTTTGTGCTATGGCACCATCTTTTGGACGAGTTTGCTCACTACAGGTGCTGCTGGTTAACCTACTCAGTGGCCTAGTGGTTAGAGTGTCCGCCCTGAGATCGGTAGGTTGTGAGTTGAAACCCCGGTCAAGTCATACCAAACACTATAAAAATGGGACCCATTACCTCCCTGCTTGGCACTCAGCATCAAGGGTTGGAATTGGGGGTTAAAATAAATCACCAGAAATGATACCCGGGCACGGCCACCGCTGCTGCTCACTGCTCCCTCACCTCCCAGGGGGTGATCAAGGGTGATGGGTCAAATGCAGAGAATAATTTCGCCACACCTAGTGTGTGTGTGACAATCATTGGTACTTTAAAGGCCTACTGAAACCCACTAATACCGACCACGCAGTCTGATAGTTTATATATCAATGATGAAATCTTAACATTGCAACATATGCCAATACGGCCGGGTTAACTTATAAAGTGCAATTTTAAATTTCCCGTTAAACTTCCAGTTGAAAACGCCTTTGGATGATGACGTATGCGCGTGACGTAGCCAGTGAAACAGGAGTATCGGTAGCCCATTGAAGCCAATACAAAATAGCTCTGTTTTCATTTCATAATTCCACAGTATTCTGGACTTCTGTGTTGGTGAATCTTTTGCAATTTGTTTAATGAACAATGGAGACTGCAAAGAAGAAAGTTGTAGGTGGGATCGGTGTATTAGAAGCTGGCTGTAGCAACACAACAAGGAGGACTTACTTGGATAGCAGACGCGCTAGCCGACGCTAGCCGCCAACCGCATCTGTGATCGGGTGAAGTCCTTCGTCGCGCCGTCGATCGCTGGAACGTAGGTGAGCACGGGTGTTGATGAGCAGATGAGGGCTGGCTGGCGTAGGTGGAGCGCTAATGTTTTTATCATAGCTCTGTGAGGTCCGGTTGCTAAGTTGCTAAGTTAGCTTCAGCGTCATTAGCAACAGCATTGTTAAGCTTTGCCAGACTGAGAATTATTAACCGTGTAGTTACATGTACATGGTTTAATAGTATTGTTGATCTTCTGTCTATCCTTCCAGTCAGGTATTTATTTATTTTGTTTCTATCTGCATTTGAGCCAGATGCTATCACGTTAGCTCAGTAGCTAAAGAGCTTCGTCGATGTATTGTCGTGGAGATAAAAGTCACTGTGAATGTCCATTTCGCGTTCTCGACTCTCATTTTCAAGAGGATATAGTATCCGAGGTGGTTTAAAATACAAATCCGTGATCCACAATAGAAAAAGGAGAGAGTGTGGAATCCAATGAGCCAGCTTGTACCTAAGTTATGGTCAGAGCGAAAAAAGATATGTCTTGCACTGCATTCTAGTCCGTCACTCTAACGTTCCTCATCCACGAATCTTTCATCCTCGCTCAAATTAATGGGGTAATCGTCACTTTCTCGGTCCGAATCGCTCTAGCTGCGTTGAAAACGATAGGAAAATATGAGGAGGCGAACAACTGACTACGTCACGCTACTTCCGGTAGGGGCCAGGCTTTTTTTAATCAGAGACTAAAAGTTGCGAACTTTATCGTCGTTGTTCTATACTAAATCCTTTCAGCAAAAATATGGCAATATCGCAAAATGATCAAGTATGACACATAGAATGGATCTGCTATCCCCGTTTAAATAAAAAAAATTAATTTCAGTAGGCCTTTAAAACTGTACTTCCTGTTTCGTGCCTTGAGTAGATCCCGTTTTGTCCACTATTCGTCTATAGCTGGGTTGCAAATGACGTCATATCCATTTTCCTTATTCGCTGCTTGATTCACACGATGGTCAACCAGTTTAAAAGTAGCCTTAAAACAAGTGAGAGTGAGTGTAGAGTTGGAGCAGAAAATGCTGTATTGCTGTTCTGTTCTTGGGCGTTCCAGTCGTTCAAGTAGAGAGATAAGAAAGAGCTTTCATAGAGTCCTAAAAGAGGTGATTCATAAAGGTAATAAAGTCCGGGGGGAAACGAAATTGCATGGAAGGAAATGACTTATAAAAATAATCACATTAATCATCTTGTGAATTACAATTGGACCATGCTTGTGTCTGCAGTGATCACTTTGTAAAATGTTTGTTTGAACATTTGATTTGTTTGAGAACCTTTCTGTAATTTAATCGAGTTTATTCTATACTATATTTGATAGCAGAACTAAACGCAAGAAGAGGACAAAAGATGGCATTAGTTTGTGTTCTTTTGTGGTTGCTATGCCTACATATAACTACAAACACCAGGTTGTGCAAATAAACTAACGTCATGTTAAGTTCTGGTAATAAATATTGAGATTGTTGGTCCAATCCACCCTATTTTCTTTCTTGATGTGCAGGAAAGCCAAGTGCCGTATTCGACACGGATGACCATATTATAGCGTCTTTGGTGATATTCTTTAGCATCAATAAAATATCCTTAAAGGCCTACTGAAATTAAATGTTTTTATTTAAACAGGGATAGCAGATCCATTCAATGTGTCATACTTGATCATTTTGCGATATTGCCATATTTTTGCCGAAAGGATTTAGTAGAGAACATCGACGATAAAGTTCGCAACTTTTGGTCGCTGATAAAAAAAAAGCCTTGCCTGTACCGGAAGTAGCATGACGTCACAGGTTGAAAGGCTCCTCACATTTCCCCATTGTATACACCAGCAGTGAGAGCGATTCGGACCGAGAAAGCGACGATTACCCCATTAATTTGAGCCAGGAGGAAAGATTTGTGGATGAGGAACGTGAGAGTGAAGGACTAGAGTGCAGTGCAGTGCACAATGCTGTTGCTAACGACGCCATTGAAGCTAACTTAGCAACGGGACCTCACAGAGCTATGCTAAAAACATTAGCTATCCACCTACGCCAGCCAGCCCTCATCTGCTCATCAACACCCGTGCTCACCTGCATTCCAGCGATCGACGGAGCGACGAAGGACTTCACCCGATCAGGCTAGCGTCGGATAGCGCGTCTGCTATCCAAGTCAAAGTCCTCCTGGTTGTGTTGCTGCAGCCAGCCGCTAATACACCGATCCCACCTACAGCTTTCTTCTTTGCAGTCTTCATTGTTCATTAAACAAATTGCAAAAGATTCACCAACACAGATGTCTAGAATACTGTGGAATTTTGCGATGAAAACCGAGCTTTTTGTATTAGATACAATGTGTCCGAATGCTTCCGTTTCAACGATTGACGTCACGCGCATACGTCATCATACATAGACGTTTTCAACCAGAAGTTTCGCGGGAACTTTAAAATTGCACTTTATAAGTTAACCCGGCCGTATTGGCATGTGTTGCAATGTTAAGATTTCATCATTGATATATAAACTATCAGACTGCGTGGTCGGTAGTAGTGGGTTTCAGTAGGCCTTTAATAGTATAAATAAACACGATGAATAAATATCTCATAGGCTCAACAGCATATATTGAATCTTGTTATTGCTAGCAAACATTGCTGAACAACAAGGACATCTATAGCTAAATAATGAGACAAAGTATGAACTTCACACCATAAAAACAACTGCAGACATGAATTGTAGATTAAACTAATATTTGTAGCAGGAATTCAACTTCAAACAAACATCCTTTTTCTCACTAGTGTCGCAATCACAGCTGCACGGCACTCGTTATGTCAATCAATTACTTTACTTAGTGGTGCAGGAATAAATCCAAAATTGTCTTTCACCCAATAATTCTTAATTTGTGGCCCCCTCAGATGTAAAGACATGATGTGCCTCCAATCTTTTCTTCTCTAAATCCTGTGAGGGTCAAATGGAGTGAAGTCGCATGAGTAGTAACCTCTTGGTGATGATCATTGCTTTAAATCTTTTTTTACATATTTTTCTAAATAGGGTAAAAATCCACTCCATCCCAATTTAAAAAAAAAAATTCATGATTGCTGTTATATTTGCCACTAAACTTTTCAAAATATGCCCAAATCTGCACTGAATAAGGTAAATAAACCAGAGGCTAATGGAACCCTAGACCATGGCCTGAAAGCCAGAGGTGCGGGGATGTGCCCCTAGGTCACGTAACTGCAACCCACCTATTGTGTTTCTGCTCAAAAGGATTCTGTATTCATCACGCCAAGCAATGTTTGTAAGTTTACAAACAACTAAACAATTCATACTTACTAAACTGTCTTATGTGTGATGTCTGTAGGAGTGTTTTCATGCATATTTGTACACGCTATCATTCATCAAGCTAGCATTGTTAGCATTAGCAAATATGCTTACACGTTTACAAGTGTCTGTGTTAGTATTATTAACTTACAGTGGCATTCTTTTTGTATTGTTTCAGTTTCGTAAATTCACCGAGACGTCACCGAAAAGTTATTGAATCTGTTTAGCTGATTGAAGAGCTAGCTTCCGCAGCTAGTGGGTCCATGACGATGACTTCTCTTTTGTTTGATCAGCCGTTTTACTGCTGTGTTACAGGCACCGTTTGGACACAATTAAGGTATATAGTTGGGCATAGTGTTAGTTGGGCAAATGGACAGGTTTATTTACGTGTAATATTTGGCCAGTCGATAACAGAGACGGCATACAAAAACCACAGCAATATTTTGGTGAATTTTTTTGGTTTTAAACCAAATCAAATGAAAAATGAGGCATACAAAAACAGTGTAACTGGCTGACATCGGTATTGCTTATATCACCAACACATCTTTGTCAAACAATTCATCCCGGACCACAGTTTTTTTGTTATTATTAACGTGCCCACTTAAGTCAACATCGACATACATTGTCGACTGATTTTGTTGACATGAAATACATTCTTTCATTCAATAATTCCTATGAAAAACTGTACATATGGTGTCAACATGTGCAATATTATTATTATGGCACAAGTTCAACATACATGTGTCTTTAACTGAACAAAATTGCAGTCTAAAACATTATAAACAAATAACAAATAGTTATAGTTGCATTTTACTTACAGATTAAAAAAAAGTATTCAAGGCAGAAGTGTATAATAAAGCATCTAGTAACAAACGTGTCCGTCTCATTCAATTTACTGCATGAAGAGGTCATAGACTTCATTATAATACATAATGTATCATGTATTGTAATGAAGTCATAGACTTCATTATAATACATGAGGATGGATTATTTACAGTAGTTGTTGCACGCTTCCGATCAATAAATAGTCACATCCTCTTTGTAACAATAAAATGTTGTAATACATATGCCACACCTTAAGGCACATGCACTAACCCCTGCCCTTCTTTAACAAGTCTTCCCTCACATATGAGTCATTTCTTCATTGTCTATATGTCCTTGATAACGCCCAGCCACATATTCCGAGTAGGAGGTTTGACTTCCTGATTTTTTGTTGCCACTAGGTGTTTCCAAAAAACTGATTACCACCTCACTTCAACGTAATTAAAGACATAATAGGTCCATTGCAGACGGTTAATAATAACTAGTTAAATTATTATTTCATTATTTAATCAAATAAAATGTATTATTTAATGCAATGTCATGTCATTGTACAGTATTTTATTTTATTTCATTATTTCTTATTATATCTGGTTAGTGGTACCTCAGGTAAACGGGCCGTTGAAAACCGAATCATATGAAAACCACAAAAATGTTTCCAATGAGAAAAAAGGTAAGTCCAATTAACAGTAAACATTTTCAGACATTCCAAAATATGATCACAAACACTTTTTAGAGATAACAATTATAGTTTTACAAACCAAAAACAAGGCAACATGCATATAAATGATGAATAAATTAATTGTACCTATATTTAAAAAAAAAAATGTAATCATGCATTTTCTGAATGTCAGTGGTTGTTAGAGACAGTCATGGGCAAGCCCGGGTCAGAGTCAGCCGTGCCCGCCCTGGGCTGGAAACTGTTTTTTTTTTATTTGGGTTTTGTTTTTTTATATCGGAGCATATGAAAATAAAATAAAAGTAAGTCACAAAGAATAATTCTGAAGAAGAGGTCATTGACTTCATTATAATACATGAGGATGGATTATTTACAGTAGTTGTTGCACGCGTCCGATCAATAAATAGTCACATCCTCTTTGTAACAGTAAAATGTTGTAATACATATGCCACACCTTAAAGGCCTACTGAAACCCACTACTACCGACCACACAGTCTGATAGTTTATATATCAATGATGAAATCTTAACATTGCAACACATGCCAATACGGCCGGGTTAACTTATAATGTGCAATTTTAAATTTCCCGCCAAACTTCCGGTTGGAAAACTCCTTTGGATATGACGTATGCGTGTGACGTAGCCAGTAGAACAGAGGTATGGCTCCCCCATTGAGGCCAATACAATATAGCTCTGTTTTCATCTCATTATTCCACAGTATTCTGGACATCTGTGTTGGTGAATCTGTTGCAATTTGTTCATTGCATTATAGAGAAAGAAGCTGAGCAAGCAAAGAAGAAAGTTGTCGGTGTGAAGCGGAGTATTTTGCGAGGGAAGTCAGCAACACAACACAGCCGGTGTTTGTTTACATTCCCAAAAGATGCAGTCAAGATCGAAGAACTCGGACAACAGAGACTCTTACCAGGAGGACTTTGACTTCGATACACAGACGCCTGTAGAGAACTGGGACAACACAGACTCTTACCAGGATTACTTTGATTTGGATACACAGACGCAGACGCAGTACCGTGAGTACGCAGCTGCGCTTCCAAACATTTGATCGCTTGCCCGTACGTGCGTGTCACGTACGTAACTTTGGTTAAATATATAAGCTTTATGAACCTTGGGTTAGGTGAACGGTCCTTTGGGCTGAGTGATTGTGTGTGTTGTGCAGGTGTTTGAATTGTATTGGCGGGTTATATTGACGGGAGCTAGTGCTCCTAGCTCCTAGCTATAGCTAGGAGCTAGGAGCTAGCATAACAAACACCTAGGTGTTTTTATGCGGGATTAATTTGTGGCATATTAAATATAAGCCTGGTTGTGTTGTGGCTAATAGAGTATATATATGTCTTGTGTTTATTTACTGCTGTAGTCATTCCCAGCTGAATATCAGGTCCCACCCGCGCGCTTCCAAACATTTGATCGCTTGCCCGTATGTGCGTGTCACGTACGTAACTTTGGTTAAATATATAAGCTTTATGAACCTTGGGTTAGGTGAACGGTCCTTTGGGCTGAGTGAGTGTGTGTGTTGTGCAGGTGTTTGAATTGTATTGGTGGGTTATATGGACGGGATCCCGTCCATATAACCCGCTCGAGCTATAACTAGCTCGAGCTAGTAGCTAGGAGCTAAGAGCTAGCATAACAAACACCTAGGTGTTTTTATGCGGGATTGATTTGTGGCATATTAAATATAAGCCTGGTTGTGTTGTGGCTAATAGAGTATATATATGTCTTGTGTTTATTTACTGTTATAGTCATTCCCAGCTGAATATCAGGTCACCCCCGGCTCTCACAGCATCTTCCCTATCTGAATCGCTTCCACTCCCCACTAGTCCTTCACTTGCACTTTCCTCATCCACAAATCTTTCATCCTTGCTCAAATTAATGGGGAAATCGTCGCTTTCTCGGTCCGAATCTCTCTCACTTCTGGCGGCCATCATTGTAAACAATAGGGACCTTTGCGGATGTGTTCACCCGACTACGTCACGCTACTTCCGGTAGGGGCAAGGCCTTTTTTTTATCAGATACCAAAAGTTGCGATCTTTATCATCGTTGTTCTATACTAAATCCTTTCAGCAAAAATATGGCAATATCGCGAAATGATCAAGTATGACACATAGAATAGATCTGCTATCCCCGTTTAAATTTAAAAAAATCATTTCAGTAGGCCTTTAAGGCACATGCACTAACCCCTGTACCACCGTGCTGCCCTTCTTTAAGAAGTCTTCCCTCACATATGAGTCATTTCTTCATTGTCTATATGTCTTTGATAATGCCCAGCCACATATTCCGAGTAGGAGGTTTGAATTTTTACAATGTGCTATAAAAAGCACTTTAGTCAAATATCTAACCACCGTGCGTACAACTAAACGTAATCACACACATCATTGCAATGTTATATCCCAGCACTTCCACCATAACTGACTACTTCTTCCTAAAATGACTTCGGTTTTGCACAACTCCTAAGAAAACTGTTCAGCTCCAACAGTATACATATTTTAAAAGTGCATCACAATAAGTCTGCTTTTCAGAGTGCTAAATAGCAGTGAAACATGCCAACGACCAGGAGCATTAGTGGTATTTTTAGTAGCGCTGAGATGATATTTACCAAAAAATACGCCCACGTTTATACATGAGGATGTTTGCCTTTTAAATGCAGGATGCAGAATAATTGAAGCAGAGGATCTGACTCATTGCGCTGATGTGAGCTCTTTTTGGCAGCAGCAGAAGAGCATCAGAAGCCCACAGAGCGAGCGTGTTGAAGACTTGATTGCTGCTAAATGGCACAGTGGGAATTTAGCAACTCATTTCTTTTTTTTTACTGATTTTCGTAACATCTTGTGGCGCGTTCGTCATCTAATTGTCACTAGAGGGGGCTTCTGATCATCATCCACTTATCTCCACCTCTTGAAAATGTTGCTTCCTGTAGCATGACTCCGCCGCTGGCTGCAGAAAAACAGGAAGACCTGAGGGAATGGGCCCAGCCGAGAGGGAAGATAAGATTTTAGTGAGATGTGTGGTTGTGGGTGGGTGTTGGGGGTGGGGGTTATCTGTCCAGCTTGGGTCCACTTGCAGCAGTCAAGAGCCAGGTCAGGCTCCAAATCTTGTGGGATTATCGTGTCATTGTTGCTGCCTGGAGTCAGCGACACGTCCTCTGTGACATCATCACTCACATGATTCATCTCACTTTACTGCTTAACTCTGTTCAAGGGCCATTAGGGTCCACCTCTAATCTGAGGACAGAATAAAGGAGCCTTATCAGTGGTCTATTTTATACCCAGACAGGTGCAGCCTGCAAGCATTGACCTACTGTGGCACCCATCGCTGTATTCTTATTGCCAAAATAAAAGCCTGCATTCCAAATATTGCTATTCTCCTGCAGCCGCCATCCTTTTGTGGGGGAAAAAAAAAACATTACTTGAGCTGTAGAAAAATCCCAGCTGAGATACCTTATCGTAAGATACGTTATCTGTCACTAGAATGATGTCATGTTTTCAGTGCGGCTATAAATACAGTAGCCATAAAGACTGACATGCTCTTAAAACAGCCGACTTAAAATACAACAATGATAATGTTTGCTTGCATCGTGCTGGAGTAAAACCAACACAAGATAAAATAATAAAATATTTCATGCCACGACTTGTCCAGGGTGTACACCCCCCCAACCCCAATCCCCACGACCCCAAAAGTAACAAGCGGTAGAAAATGGATGAATGGATAGATTTCATGCTAATGCTAACACTAGATAGATAGTACTTTAACACATTACAGTGATTTTTATGTCTTTTTTTTTTTATGTATTAAAAAATTAACGAGTGACATGAAAAAAAATGCAAAATATATATATAGTCACAGTGGAAATATACTGAAAAATAAATTTGTAGACTTGTGTTTGGCTTTTCCATCGATGCAATGTCCTGTGGACCATGTGACTTGTGGAATATTGCACAATATAACAATGTATAAATGAAACAATATAAAACAACAAAATAATACAATAGGGCCTGATTTACTAAGATCTAAATACCTCGGGTTAAACAGTGTGTGCAATCTATAAAATAGCTTCTACACTAGTGGTTCTTAACCTTGTTGGAGGTACCGAACCCCACCAGTTTCATATGCGCATTCATTCATTTTTCTTTAGTGAAAAATATATATATATTTTTTTTCAAATTCAAGACAAAGTTATATGTTTTTCTTACCGGTGTACAAAATGAATCATGCGCAAACATCACCTTGTTCAAAGAACAAAACCAACACAGTGCATGAACTCACAACAAATTACACACCTGCAAATCAGTGTGACTTCTGCTGTTGCCGTATCCATAATACGCCGATATGGAGAAGTTTTTATTTACAAGATGAGTCGGGTGTGTCTCGACCACCGCGGGGGAGGGTCCGCCGAACCCCTGAGGCCGACTCACCGATCCCCTAGGGTTCGATCGAACCCAGGTTAAGAACCACTGGTCTACACTTAGCGGGCGTGTTGTGTATGATCTAGTAAGACTGTACTACACTGTACTACACGGGGAATCACCCTCACCTACTGCACATTCATGTTATCATGCCTGCGGTAAGAAACATGCGCCACTTTTTATGGGCATTTTAGAAGCAGTCGTGCAGTGCCTTTACATTGACACCACTTTTTTTTTTACCACTGAAAGTGCATGGAGGGGAGGCTGCACTATTGCGCTCAAGACGCAAAAAATGCATACTTCAAGAAGTTTTTATCATATAGGACAGTGGTCCCCAACCACCGGCCAATGTCCCGGTACCGGTCCGTGGATCGATTGGTAGCGCACAAGAAATTAAAAATAATTTTTTTTTTTTTAAATGTTTGTTTTTTTTAATTATTTTTATTAAATCAACATAAAAAACACAAGATACACTTACAATTAGTGCACCAACCCAAAAAACCTCCGTCCCCCATTTACACTCATTCGCAAAAAAAGGTTGTTTCTTTCTGTCATTAATATTTCTGGTTCCCTACATTATATATCAATATAGATCAATACAGTCTGCAGGGATACAGTCCGTAAGCACGCATGATTGTATTTTTTTATGACAAAAAATATATATATAATAATAATAATAATACCATACACCGTGGGACACATTTTCAAGCGTTGACTGGTCCGCAGTTACAAAAAGGTTGGGGACCACTAGGATATATGTTAGTAATGTATAGTCTACAGTATGTGGAAAAAAACTAAGTCATTAAAAAACATATTAAAGGACACCAAAATGCATCAATTGTTTTAGTTAACCCCTTGAGTTCCTGTAGCAGCTAAACAATTGTAAAAGGATGTTGCTGAAAGGGCGGTGTGTCTAATATTTTTATTTCTGATCGTCCAAATATGTTGAAATGTACACGTAGGACGGAGGATTCTCTGTCTATTGTGTGTTTTCTACACTTCCCTCTCACAGCCGTTTGTGGAACTTCGTCAGTTTGAGCGTCCTCTTTAAACCTGCTAAATAAAATGCAAAATAGTGCTCTCAAAATGGTGAAGCGTGTTTATACAGCACATTGCACGTGCTGTATAATTATGTTTGCATTTTATCTTCCCATTGTTGTGGCCATTTTGATGATCAGTATATATTCTGCACTATAATGAAGACAGAAATACAAAATGGATTGCACGCCTTATTCTGATCACTTAACAAAGACAATCCACTTTGCACACGTTTAGTAGATCAGCTTTGCATGAGCTATCAGGTTTGCAAACAAACCTTCTGTAAATCAGGACCTAAATAACCATCCATCCATCTATTTCCTACCGCTTGTCCCTTTTGGGGTCGCGGGGGGGTGCTGGAGCCTATCTCAGCTGCATTCGGGCGGAAGGTGGGGTACACCCTGGACAAGTCGCCACCTCATCGCAGGGCCAACACAGATAGATAAACAACAGCAAAAACTAATACTGTGCTTTTTTTCCTCAAAGCCCTCCTGTGTCCAATAACTTATGCCCTAAGTGGGTAAAAAATATATAAACATACTACATTCAAACAATGCAACAAAAACCACATCAATATTTGTGAAAATAACCATAAAAGGGAAGAGAAAAATATCCATTTCATCATGCAGATAGTATCCATACAACACAGATACTACCCTGGTATTGATAATAGCAATATTTGGATTGATCTGTCCTAAATGTGGCTTTTGAATCCCATTGAAGTGGTCATTTTATTACATAGTTCAGTGGTACAGAATGTAAATTACAAAATTGTAAATTATCCCTATTTGTGGCTGAATAACTCAACTTTTTTAGGTCAAGTAATGAGATCAGAATCAGAAATCAGAATAAAAAATACTTTAATAATCCAGAGGGGAAACTAAAGATTTTCAGCACAATCCCATTCAAGAGCAGACAAACATTACAGGGAGACAGAACAGGATCGCTGACGGGTCTTCCAATTTCCGGCGCCCCTTACAAAAAAAGGTGAGAAACAGGTAAACGCTGGGGAGGGGGAGGGTTGAGAAAAAAAAAATTCAGTCTAAGCCTAAGTCCCTGGAGAGGGGGATGGATGAACACTGAAAAATAAATGTGTTTGTTGCCTGTCCATACTTTCTGAAATTTGACTTCACAATAAAATATGATCATTTAAATCCTTCAAAATTGTTTTTTTCCACATGTTTGTGTTACTTCCTTTCTGCAACCATACTTTTATTTTAATTGATTTACCATATAGGGCAAACCGGATCATAAGGCGCATGACAATACGTGGACTGTGAGGGTTTTGTTTTCCCGAGATGCAAGTAAAGCTGGATCGGACATGGCTTGGAGGTGAGTACATATTTATTTTAACACTATAAACTACAAAAAAAAAGGGTGCAAACAAAAGGCGCGCACAAGGCAGAAGTACAAACTTGACTAATGAAAACAAATCTAGCACAAAGGCAGAAACTATGAACATGAAACTAAAGTCACTAACTGTGGCATTAATAACAAAAACTTACTTGGCAGAGCAGGAATCTATAGCATGGAACACGTAATCAATGGAGTAACAGGGATAACAGAGTTAATGTCGCCAGGAAGTCACTTCCTGGCAACAATGGGCTTAAATAATACAGACATGATTTGTGACAGGTGCGCGAGTGCAAATCGTGAGACAGGTGAAACTAACGAGTAGTCATGGTGACAAGGCAAGGGAGTGAAAGCAGGAACTAAAAAGTGTCCAAAAACCAAGCAGAATATAACTAAACATGATCAACAGACATGACAGCGCACTGCCGATGATGGGTCTATTTTCCATCTTTTTTCATATATAAGGAGCACCGGATTATAGGGCGCATTAAAATATTTTTTTTTTATTTTTTTTTCTAAATTGAAAACACTTCCTTGTGGTCTACATCAGTGGTCCCCAACCACCGGGATGCAGCCCGGTACCAGTCCGTGGATCGATTGGTACCGGGCCGCTCAAGAAATAATTAGTTATTTCCGCTTTATTTATTATCTGGGCCCGAACGATTCTTTTTTTTTTTTTAGTATTTTATTTTGAGAAATGACCGGATTCTCTCGGTTATATATTGGTCACTTGAGCGGCAAAATTTAACCCAGCTAGGAAAATGAGTAAAAAACAGACGTCTTTGGAAAGTTTCTTTGTGAGGGGGAAAAGGAGAAAGAGAAAAGAACAGCCTACGACTTCCAACAAAAAGAAAGCTTTTAACAGACAATACCAGGAGTCCTACTTGAAATATGGATTTATCGCAACAGGTGATTCCCACGCACCGAGCCCGCTCTGCATAATATGTGGCGACCAGCTCTCTAATGAGGCAATGAAGCCTTCAAAACTGCTTCGCCACTCAGAGAACAAGCACCTTGGATTAAAAGACAAGCCCTCGGAGTATTTTGAAAGAAAAAAACATGAACATGAAAAACAGAAGAAATTACTGAGGGACACCACATCAGTAAATGAGAATGCACTGAGAGCATCGTAGTGGCTAATCGTATTGCTTAGGGCTAAAAAGCCATTCACTATTGGTGAAGAATTGATCCTTCCTGCCGCTAAAGACATTTGCCGTCAACTTCCAGGAGAGGCTGCTGTTAAAAAGATATCACAGGTGCCTCTGTCGGCTAGCACCGTGACTCGGCGCATTGAGGAAATAGCCGAAGACATTGAGACAGAATTGTTAGAGAGGATTGATAAATCACCGTGGTACGCACTCCAGGTTGAAGAATCTACAGCGTTACGGTGAGTTAAAATTCTCAAGTTCTTTATATTCGTTATTAATGTTGTATCTGCATCTTATTTTGAAGGCATGTAACCTTTACCATAGCAACCCCCCCCCACCCCCCCAATTTTCAAGCGTTGACCGGTCCGCAGTTACAAAAAGGTTGGGGACCACTGGTCTACATAACATGCAATGGTGGTTCTTTGGTCAAAATGTTGCATAGATTATGTTTTACAGATCATCTTCAAGCCGCTTTCTGACAGTCGCTTCAGGATGCGCCGTTTTGTGGGCGGTCTTATTTATGTGGCTCACCTTCTGCAGCGTCTTCTCCCCGTCATCTTTGTTGTAGCGGTGTAGCGTGCAAGGACGGGAGTGGAAGAAGTGTCAAAAGATGGCGCTAACTGTTTTAATGACATTCAGACTTTACTTCAATCAATCTCCTCATCCGGAAACAACAACAACGCAGGAAATGTGTCCCGTGAAAAACCGTCCGACTCTAACTCTCTAATAACTAAAGTTCCTTGGGTGAATAATGTAAACTCACCGGTATATTTTAGCACTTTCATGGTGAGTTTACAGACAGATATAAGTAAGAACTTTACACTACTTTATATTATGAATGGCAACAGCTGAGGATGAATGTCCCATAACAAGAAGATAGAGAAAAAGAAGAAGCCTATCGACTACGGCATCAGTACGGACTACAAAGGCGGAAACGCGCAATTTTTCAGGACTTATGCAGATCCCAAATACAGATCAGCAGGTACCAGAAGGTAAGAAAAGTTGCTTTTGCATAATATTGCGGAACAAAACACCAGATAATGTCTTACTTTATACACACACCATAATAATACTCGTATGTTGAAGCACAGTACAGTCCTTCAAGCGGTGCAGCTTCATAGCTTACCAAAGTCGTACTAAAACTTTTTGATACATTTTTGAGTGGTGTGTGTAATGTTCTATCTTCTAAATGGAACATTTAAAATGTTGGTGTTGTTTACTTGAGTCATATTGCAGTCTACACGTATCTCTTACGTTTGACTGCCATCTACTGGTCACACTTGTCATTTCACCATGTACCAAATAAAATAGATTCGAGGTCGATAAGCAAAACCAGAATTATTCCGTACATTAGGCGCATCGGGTCATAAGGCGCACTGTCGAGTTCTGAGGGAAAAAAAGGATCTTAAGTGTGCCTTATGGTCCGGAAAATACGGTAAAGGAAATAGTGCAAATTTACACTTAAGTCGTGCCTCTGGGTTTTCACTCAGACCTCTTACCCTAACACATCTTAATCTCAATTGAAATGTGGAATATTTCAATGGTCACATGGTCCACAGGTTCTCTGCAGGTCAAAAGTAAGTTCACTCAGCACAGTCCTATTACCTAGTTGATGTTTTTTTTTTTCCAAGATGGCGGCGCGCACAGACGCAGCGGCTCACGGCTCTCCTTTTCAGTGCTCTTTACTCCTTCTTTTCTTCTTGTTTTTTTCCTTTTGTGCACCACCTGTACTGCAAACACCCGGTACACCCGCCAGTCACTCTTGGATATCGGGAACTCGCACCAGATATCTGTTTCGAGCGACTTTCACCACGAGCACAACATCCCAGACGACATAGCAAGAGCACCGGGCTCTCCGTGGTTTTGGTTTGTTGTCAGGTCTGGGAGACGGCGCAGACGGAGGAGGGAGAGGAAGCAGAAGCGTGGCCGCAGGTCCGGTGTCTTGCTCAGGCTTAGGAAACAACCTCACAAGCCACCTCTACCGAGCCTGTTCCTCTCCAATGCCAGATCCCTCGTACAGAAGATGGACGACCTGGAGTTACAACTCGCTGGAAACCGCTATGTTCGGGACTGTTGTGCTATGATTATCACCGAAACCTGGCTTCACCCGGAAATACCCGATGCTAGCATGCAGCTAGCCGGCCGCACTCTGCTCCGCCGGGACAGAACTAAGGACTCCGGTAAGAGCAGAGGAGGGGGGCTCTGTATTTACATGCATGAGAACTGGTGCAACAACGGGACAATCATTGAACAGCACTGTTGCACGGACGTGGAGTACATGTCTGTTAGATGTCGGCCTTTTTTTCTCCCGAGAGAGCTGTCTGTTGTTATCATCACGGCTGTGTATATTCCACCGGACGCCAAAGTAAACACAGCGCTCTCTCTTCTGCTGAACACCGTCAACGAACAGCAGCGGGCCCACCCCGACGGTGTTCATATCATAGCAGGGGATTTTAATAAGGCCAATCTAAAGACTGTACTCCCTAAGTTCTACCAGCACGTGAAGTGTTCTACAAGGGGAAAGAACACCTTTGACCACGTGTATACCAACGTGAAGCACGCGTACAGAGCTACACCCCTCCCCCAGCTTGGACAGTCAGACCATCTTTCCCTCCTGCTCTCTCCTACCTACACCCCCATCAGACGCCAGGCCAGGCCCATCACAAAGACTGTTATGACCTGGCCTGACGATGCACTCCCCAAACTTCAGGACTGCCTCCAACACACGAATTGGGACCTCTTCCAACAACAGGAGCTGGAGACAGCCACAGGAACGGTGCTGGACTACATACAGTTCTGCATCGGGAATGTGACTGTGGAAAAAAACATCCGGGTTTACCCCAACAAGAAACCCTGGATGACCAGCCAAGTCCGCACACTCCTCAGGGCCCTCGACGCAACCTTCAGGTCAGGGGACAGGGCACTGTACAGTGCCGCTAGAGCCGACCTGAAGAGAGGGATTAAAAAAGCAAAGGCGGACCACAGGAGGTGCATAGAGTCCCATCTGTCCAGCAATAACTCACGGGAGGTGTGGCGGGGCATTCATGACATCACGAACTACAGAGGCTGCAATGTGACAACTGCGAATCAGAGTGCGACACTGGCAGAGGAGCTTAACTGTTTTTTTGCCCGTTTCGATACCCCCCAGCGACACTCATCTGCTCCAGCCCTGCTCCCGCCCCCACCGGGCTCCGGCACCCCTCCACTCACTGTACAGGAGCACAGTGTCAGACGAGTGCTCCTGGCTGTGAACCCCAGGAAGGCTGCCGGACCAGACGGAGTACCTGGAAAGGTGCTCAGGGCGTGCGCCCACCAGCTCGCTCCCCCCCTCACCAGGATCTTCAACCTCTCCCTGGCTCAGGCAGTCATCCCATCCTGCCTGAAGTCATCTACAATAATCCCGGTGCCGAAGAAGTCTCCCATCACCAGCCTGAATGATTACCGACCAGTGGCCCTCACTCCGGTAATCACGAAGTGCTTCGAGAGACTGGTTCTCTAGCACATCAAGGACCATATCCCTCCAGACTTTGACCCCCACCAGTTCGCATACCGGGCGAACAGATCCACAGAGGACGCCATCGCTGTTGCTCTCCACTCTGCTCTGAACCACCTGGAGCAGCAGCAGAGCTACGTCCGGATGCTCTCTGTGGATTATAGTTCTGCCTTCAATACAATAATCCCGGACAGACTCTGCAATAAACTGGACACTCTTGGCCTCCCCCCTCTCACAAACGCCTGGATAAGGGACTTCCTAACGGACCGACCCCAGAATGTGAGACTTGGCCCCCACCTCTCATCCACCCGCACGCTGAGCATCGGCTCCCCACAGGGCTGTGTGCTGAGCCCCCTCCTCTACTGCCTCTACACCCATGACTGCAGTCCAGCCCACAGTGACAACCTTATCATCAAGTTTGCTGACGATACCACAGTGGTCGGGCTCATCTCCAGGGGTGACGAGGCTGCCTACAGGGAGGAGGTCCTGAAGCTGACGGCCTGGTCTTCAGAGAACAACCTCGCTCTCAACACCAGCAAGACCAGAGAGATCATCGTCGACTTCAGGAGGAGCAGCACCGACCCTGCCCCCCTCTACATCAACGGCGAGCGTGTGGAGGGGGTCCACACCTTCAGGTACCTTGGAGTCCACATCTCTAACGACTTTTCCTGGACAGTCAACACCACAGCAATCATCAAGAAGGCTCAGCAGCGACTTCCGGTTTGGGCAAGATGGAGTAGACACGTGTTGAGTCTCCCTCCCACAACTTTTTACATTGCCACTCTTTTAAAACTCCATACACAAAGCCAGCGAGCGGGTGAATATATTACTCCAGAGTTGCAACCGGCAAGAAATGCCAACTCACTCGACGAAGCGGAACGCCAGAGATACCGGGGCCGGACCTAGCTCTTCCGATGGAGGTGCCGGCGAAGTCACCATGTCGGCTATAGCTAGTCTTCTGGAAGAACACCGCCAGGCCCTCTCCACGGACTTCAGGACAGCAATTTCCACACTCGAGACAAAGATTGATAAGGTACACACCAAGGTCTCTGAACACTCTCAGAAAATTACCTCACTCGAAGAAAATGCTACTTTGCAAGACGAACGCCTGCTAGCACTGGAAGCAACATGTGCTAAGCTAACGGACATCGAGGATAAACTACGGGCTAAAGTTAGCGACCTCGAATCCCGGAGTCGGCGAAACAACATCCAAGTGGTCGGCATACCAGAGTCCGTGGAGGGGCCACGTCCAACTACCTTTTTTGCGGAACTACTGAAGGAGATTTTTGACGAGGATTTCTTTGAATCGCCGCCGGAGTGCGACCGGGCTCATCGAACACTCGCTAGCAAGCCGAAGCCAGACCAGAGACCGAGGCCCGTTCTGATACGGCTACACAAGTACCAGGTGAAGGAGAGAATTATCCGCGAGGCCAGGGCCAGGAGAGGCAAGCTACAATACCGAGGGTACCCCGTCGCCATCTTCGAGGACTACGCACCTGAAGTGGTGGAACAACGCCAAAAATACCGCGATGTGATGCCGAAGCTCTACCAAATGGGCCTACGAACAGCATTACTGTTCCCGGCCAGGCTTGTCATAGTAACGAAGGATGGTGGTAAGAAGAGACTCGGATCGGTTACAGAGGCTGAGGACTTCTTGACATCAATCCGCACGCAAGATACCTGATGTGCAAGGACGGCTATTTACCACTACAATACGGCTGGACATGACAACAATTTGCACCTGGACTGTGCAGCTCCTGGAATAAAAACTGTAAGTTCCAACTTTTTCAGAGGCCTGACTTATGACAACTTTACATTCACTGTGGACATTGTGGGCCTTTGTTTGTTTTGCTGTTCTAAGCCTTGACCACCATTTTAGACGTGTGTTCATAATAGGAAGCAATGTTTGAGTGTTGCAATTTACACACTGGCTAACGGTGGTCACATAATTTCCAACATGGATGGTCGTAACTGTTTTTGGTCTGTTTGTTTGTTCCGCTCCGTACCGGGCGTTCTTTCTTCTTTTTCCTGAGGGGCCAAGCTATTTGTAACACACTTTGATTATGCATCCTAATTTGTTTTAATCTGAACTAGTTATTCGTATGCACATTATGAGGCACTCCTTGGTCCAAAAAACATCACTAAAGCTACTGGTGCAGTGCACTGTACATTTTGGTATGTGCCTTGTTTGTTTATTTCGGTTTAATATTTCCTATATTACTATACATTCAGGTTGGGATGTGTCTCATGATAGTAGGCTCACTTTAAATTCTTATTTCGCTTTATGGAGTTCATTACTGCTACTGTAAGGGAGGAGACTCCGGAAGTTAACATTAGTCAAGTTAGGCTAAGTAAGAGCGAGAGAGCTCAGATAAGGTTCTTATTTAGGGTGGGTAGTAAGGGTAATTGCATTCTAATCTGTTGGGGTTTGTTGAAATGTGTCTTTCTGTCATTACTAGTTTGGTGTTTTGTAGTATTTTGTTATTTTTATTTTTTTGCTGCTATGTCTTCCCTCTCTCCCTCCCGTCCCTCCCCGTGGGGTCTAAGGCGTGTCACACAGATTTACTGTTGGGGTCTAATAGATGGCGGATGCTGGTAGGATGACGAGTGGCGGAGTGCGTATCATCTCTTGGAACACCAAGGGCATGAACAACGCTGTCAAAATTGGTAAAGTCTTAACTCGACTGCAGCATCTTAAAGGGGACATTATGTTTCTGCAAGAAACACACCTGAAGACATCAGAAATTCTCCGTATTAAGAGGTCTTGGATGAGCCACTTATTCCATTCCAAATTTTCTGCTAGGGCTAGAGGTTCAGCCATAATTATCCATAAGCGTGTTATGTTTGAGCCAGCAGACGTTATAGAAGATAATGAAGGTCGCTATGTTGTGGTTTCGGGCACGTTACAGAACACACCCGTAATTTTAGTCTCTGTGTATGCACCTAACTGGGATGATGACACTTTTTTCACAAGACTTTTTGCTAGGATCCCCAACGTCGATAGCCACCGCATAATCGTAGGCGGGGATTTTAACTTAGTCCAGGACGCGATTCTTGATCGATCCTCCCATACTCGAAATACACTATCCAAAGCAGCAGAGGCTGTGTCATCTTATGCAAACCAAGTAGGACTTTCAGATCCCTGGAGATTCAGGAACCCGCATGGGAAGGCATTTTCATTCTTCTCGCACGTTCACCATTCGTTTTCCCGTATTGATTTCTTTTTAATAGATAACAATCTCTTGCATTGTATTAACGCATGCGACTACCACCCGATAGCCGTCTCTGACCACGCGCCAATCTCAGTCGACATTAAATTTCCGCAAGGTGTGACCGGCCGCACAATGTGGAGGTTCAGCTCTCACTTGCTCTCGGACATTAAGTTCAAAGATTTTGTTGAAACAGAAATTCGTACCTATATTGAGTTTAATGACACCCCTGACGTTGAAAATAGCATCTTGTGGGAAGCACTTAAGGCTACTGTCCGGGGACAGGTGATCGCTTATATTTCTAGGATGAGGAGGACTGAGAGGGCTAGGCTGACGGAAATTGCTAAAGAACTCCTCGACCTCGACAATGTATACGCTGTTTGTCCCTCTCCATCCCTGTATAAAAAACGTATTCTGCTACATTCGGAACATGACCTGCTTATGACGCACATAGTAGAAAGACAACTGCGACAATCCAAACAATGCTTCTATGAACATGGAGACAAGGCCGGCCGACTTTTAGCTCAACGGGCCAGGGCTGCTTGCGCATCGCGGTCAATTCCCAAAATTAGACTACCCGATGGTAGTTATACTTCTGATCCAGTTGATATTAATAAGTGTTTTTCTGAATTTTACACTAAATTATACACTTCTGAATGTTCTCCTATCTCTGCGATTTGCCCCAACCCCCTCGATTCATTAACATATCCTTGCATTGATGTAAACATTGCCAGGGAGCTGGGTAGACCCATTTCCTCGTCAGAGATACAGGAGGCAATTCGATCTATGCAAAATGGAAAGTCGCCCGGCCCTGATGGCTTCACAGTTGAATTTTACAAGGCTTACTCATTACTGTTATCCCCCATTTTAGCAAGAATGTTCAATGATTCCTTCAACGCCGGCCGCTTACCAGGGACTCTGTCAGAGGCTTCCATTTCATTACTTCTTAAGAAAGACAGGGATGCTACCTCTTGTGGTAACTACAGACCGATCTCACTTTTGAATGTAGACTGCAAGATTCTGGCGAAAGTTCTCTCTACACGTCTTCAAACCGTGATGCCCTCAATAATTTCGGCCGATCAGACAGGCTTCATGCTGGGGAGGCATCCATTCTTCAATACCAGAAGATTGTTGAACATAGTTCTCACTCCGCCATCTGATACTCCGGAGGTTGTGGTGGCGCTGGATGTGGAGAAGGCTTTTGATAGGGTGGAGTGGGGCTATTTATTTTTTATTATGGAGAAATTTGGTTTTGATCCTAAATGTATTTCTTGGGTTAGAGTCCTGTACGAGACTCCGCTTGCCTCCGTACATACTAACGGCATCCGTTCAGCTTACTTCCCTCTCCAGCGTGGGACCCGGCAGGGATGTCCACTTTCACCCTTGCTGTTTAATATAGTTATTGAACCGCTTGCTATTTGGCTTAAGAATTCGGAGGAATTTAAGGGTATCACTCATTTCGGTCGGGTTCATAAGCTCTCCCTATATGCAGATGATCTTCTGTTGTTCGTTTCGGACCCATCGTCCTCGCTTCCCCATATACTATCGATTCTAGATCAGTTCGGTCGTTTGTCAGGGTACAAACTGAATATTCAGAAGAGCGAACTATTTTTTGTGAATAATTTGGCAAGGTCACTCCCGCGCTCACAATTCCCCTTTAGGATCTCGGAGGACGGTTTTAAATATCTGGGCGTGTTTGTCTCGAATTCTCCCACAGAGCTGTTTCGTAAAAACTTTCAAGCACTGTTAGACAAATGTAAATCGGACTTGTCCAGGTGGGCTGCCCTCCCCCTATCCCTGGTTGGCCGCATTAACCTCATAAAAATGATTTTACTTCCGAAATTTTTATATCTCTTTCAACACATCCCCATATGTCTCAACAAATCATTGTTTGTTGGCCTTGATCAACAACTTCTTGCTTTCATTTGGCAAAACAGGCCAGCCCGCCTTAGGAAAGCCATTCTACAGCTCCCTAAGACGGAGGGTGGTCTAGCACTTCCAAACTTTAGAAATTATTTTTGGGCCTGCAATATTAATAAACTTCTGTACTGGGTCCGCTGCGACTCCTCAGCCGCCTGTCCACCTTGGGCTCACATAGAGGTAGCATCGTCTAATGGTTCCCTGCACGCGGTGATTTGCTCACAGCTACCCTTATGTTCATTGGGGACCTCCCTAAACCCAGTTGTTAAAAATACTATTAAAATTTGGACTCAATTTAGGAAACATCATGGCCTGCACAAAGCTTCCAGCGGTGCTCCGATTTTGAACAATCCCGCCTAATGATTCCCGGGCGCGGCGCCGCTGCTGCCCACTGCTCCCCAAGGGGATGGGTCAAATGCAGAGGACAAATTTCACCACATCTAGTGTGTGTGTGACAATCATTGGTACTTTAATCTTTAATCTTAATCTTTATCCCTGCCTGCTCTGATTCTGCGTTTCGCACCTGGTCGACTAACGGCCTTAAAATCCTCAACAACCTGTACCACGATGGTGTGTTCTCCTCGTTCGCTTCTCTGTCAACAAGATACAATATACCTAATACACATTTCTTTCGATACCTTCAAATAAGGCATTTTATTAAAAAACAATTTCCTCATTTTCCCAACCGCCCCCCAGAAGCAGAAATTGATCGGTTTCTCTCATTTGACTCTGACAAACGATGTTTGATATCTGTAATATATAATGAAATCGGCTTTCTGAATCCACTTAACACTTCACCTGCCAGAGAATCCTGGGAGCATGACCTTGGGGCACCTATACCTGACGGGCGGTGGAGAGAAGCTTTGAGGCTGGTGCATTCATCATCTATTTGCGCTAGGCATGGCCTAATACAATGTAAGATACTACATAAAGCACATTTCACTAATGCTAGACTGGCTAAAATATACCCCAATCATAGCGACGCTTGTAACTGCTGTAGACAATCCCCAGCTGACCATTTGCATATGTTCTGGACGTGCCCAAAACTCTCAAGTTTTTGGTCGGCTATTTTTGACACTGTCGGGCAGGCCCTTGATAGAACAATAACACCCAGCCCGCTGACTGCCCTTTTTGGCGTTCCGCAGGTGGACGGTTTACCTGCAACCGCTCGTCATGTCATTGCGTTAACGACTCTGCTGGCTAGGCGTACAATTCTTTTTAAATGGAAGCTTGCGTCTCCGCCGAGCCATAACTGTTGGATACAAGATGTCTTGCGGTGTCTGCAATTAGAGAAGCTTCGGTTCTCGCAGAAAGGATCTGTGGCATCTTTCCATAAAACTTGGGGCCCCCTCCTGGACCTTATTAGGGAGAAGCTTGACATCACCCCAAGCGATTCGAGTAACACAACTTAGACAGAACTGACCGCTGAAGACCCCCCCCCCTCACCCTCATTCCTTGTGTTTATTTACTTTTAAGTTATATTTTATTGTATATCTTATGTATTATTTATTTATTTATTTTACCTTATTTACTCTTTATTTACCTCAATATAGTTTGTTAGATTGAAGCTAAGTTTGCATATATTCATGTGTGTCTATATTTGTTGTGGGCACTAGGCGACAATTACCTTGGGAATTAAGTGGGTGGGTATTGTAAGGGATGGGGTTTATTATGTTACATATTGAAAAATGTGCAGATACTCCAACTTGCTGTTGCCATGATCCATCATGCTGTATTGTCTGCAAAATTCAATAAAAATATTTGGGAAAAAAAAAAGAAGGCTCAGCAGCGGCTACACTTCCTGAGAGTCCTCGGGAAGTACAACCTGAAGCCTGACCTGCTGCTGACCTTCTACCGCTCGTCCATTGAGAGCCTGCTGACCTACTGTATTACAGTATGGTACGGCAGCTGCACTGCAGCAGACCTGTTCCACCTGCTGCCCTCTGGGAAGCGCTACAGGTGCATTAAAACCAAGACGAACAGGCTAAAAAACAGCTTCTTCCCCAGGGCCATAACCACCCTGAACAGACTTCCCCATTGACCCTCATAACTGCCTTCTCTTTGGTGCAATAACCCATTCCACCAACCACCCTGTTTCATGTAGATATTCATGTACATATTCATTTCACCCTCTGTATAGAGTGTACACTTGTTTTATCGCACTGTATGGAATGGCCTCAATCTCGTTACCCTGCGTAATGACAATAAAGCTGATTCTGATTCTGATTCTGATTATATCACTACATTTTTTTTTACTAGAGGTGCTTAAAATAATAAATTCACATCCTAGTCAACATTCCTACTTTTTACAATTCTAAATCGACTCTCAATTCCCAAGAATAGCTTACTTTTTTTTTTTTTTTAAAGAATACATTTTTATGAAGGTACATGCATACACGTCGCACAATCACATACCAGCAGGAGCTTTTGTAATCTGATACCTGTTTTAAAAAGGTTTTATAATAATTTTTATACCAAGTCTTTCTTATCTGTGTTGGCCCTGTGATGAGGTGGCCACTTGTCCAGCTGCAGGGATAGGCTCTGGCAACCCCCCCCCCCCCCCCCCCCCCCAACACGGTAGAAAAGGATGGAAGGATGGAAGACATAATGCCAATCAAGAATCATATTGAATCAAGAATCGATTCTGAATTGAATTATTATCACAAAAATCAGAGTCCAATCGTATTCTCATTTACATTTTTGTTGTGAAATATCATGTTTCTATATTTCAATAATGCTAATTCTCTGCTAAAACCTCACTACTGTTATTTTCTGTCCTGTTACTCAAATGAATCCTCTTTGCCGTAGGAACGTTGCACACAAAAGAAGATGAGTTGCCTGAGATGGACCGTAGAAAGGGGATTCACACGGCCCCGTCCGTCGTGGTTTACCTGACACATGAAACGAGACGAAAATGGGCGTGCGCTATCCACTTTAGCCGCCAGACGGCGGAACAGTGTTGGATATCTTAAAATGTGTTTTGCGGCTATTCCAACTTTTACCACACTAGTGTTGTCCCGATACCAATAGTTTGGTACCGGTACCAAAATTATTTCGATACTTTTCGGTACTTTTCGAAATAAAGGGGACCACAAAAAATTGCATTATTGGCTTTATTTGAACAAAAAATCTTACGGTACATTAAACATATGTTTCTTATTACAAGTTTGTCCTTAAGTAAAATAGTGAACATACTAGACAACTTGTCTTTTAGTAGTAAGTAAGCAAACAAAGGTTCCTAATTTAGCTGCTGACATATGCAGTTTTATTATTTTGTCAAAATGATTAAGGACAAGTGGTAGAAAATGATTTAATAGTATACTTGTTAATATCTGCTTACTTTCACTTTTAACATGTTCTATCTACACTGTTAAAATGTAATAATCACTTATTCTTCTGTTGTTTGTTACTATACATTAGTTTTGGATGATACCACGAATTTGGGTATCAATCCGATCATACATTGGTCATATGGTGGCGGACCGGTACTTTTCAGAGATGGTATAATATCGAAAATTATTAATTAAGATCGCGTTACTATACTAATACCGGTATACCGTACAACCCTAGACCACACCATAAGTTGCAGTGTAGAGTGGCACTTTCCATCATTTTCACTTTCTCTTTTAACATGTTCTATCTACACTTCTGTTAAAATGTAATAATCACTTATTCTTCTGTTGTTTGATACTTTACATTATTTTTGGATGATACCACGAATTTGGGTATCAATCCGATACCAAGTAGTTACAGGATCATACATTGGTCATATGGTGGCGTACCGGTACTTTTCAGAGGCGGTATAGTATCGAAAATGATTAATTAAGATCACGTTACTATACTAATACCAGTATACCGTACAACCCTAGACCACACCATGAATTTAGTTAGAAGTTACCATGAATTGATTAACGTGGACCCTGACTTAAACAAGTTAAAAAACTTATTCGGGTGTTACCATTTAATGGTCAATTGTACGGAATATGTACTGTACTGTGCAATCTACAAATAAAAGTTTCAATCAATCAAAAAAAAAAAAAAAACATCAGTTGCAGTGTATCAATCAATCAATCAATCAATGTTTATTTATATAGCCCTAAATCACTAGTGTCTCAAAGGGCTGTACAAGCCACAACGACATCCTCGGTGTCGAGTGGGTCTGATATAATATTGTGAAAGTCCAACACATCAGCGAAAGTCCAGTCCATGGTGGGGCCAGCGGGAACCATCCCGATTGGAGACGGGTCAGCAGCGTAGAGATGTCCCCATCTGATGGACAGGCTAGCGGTCCACCCCGGAGCAGAGTAGAAAAGAAAAGAAAAGAAACGGCAGATCAACTGGTCTAAAAAGGGAGTCTATTTAAAGGCTAGAGTATACAAATGAGTTTTAAGATGAGACTTAAATGCTTCTACTGAGGTAGCATCTCTAACTTTTACCGGGAGGGCATTCCATAGTATTGGAGCCCGAATAGAAAACGCTCTATAGCCCGCAGACTTTTTTTGGGCTCTGGGAATCACTAATAAGCCGGAGTTCTTTGAACGCAGATTTCTTGCCGGGACATATGGTACAATACAATCGTCAAGATAGGCAGGAGCTTGACCGTGTAGTATTTTATACGTAAGTAGTAAAACCTTAAAGTCGCATCTTAGGTGCACAGGAAGCCAGTGCAAGTGAGCCAGTATAGGCGTAATATGATCAAACTTTCTTGTTTTTGTCAAAAGTCTAGCAGCCGCATTTTGTACCATCTGTAATCTTTTAATGCTAGACATAGGGAGGCCCGAAAATAATACGTTACAGTAATCGAGACGAGATGTAACGAACGCATGGATAATGATCTCAGCATCGCTTGTGGACAAAATGGAACGAATTTTAGCGATATTACGGAGATGAAAGAAGGCCGTTTTAGTAACACTCTTAATGTGTGACTCAAACGAGAGAGTTGGGTCGAAGATAATACCCAGATTCTTTACCGAGTCGCCTTGTTTAATTGTTTGGTTGTCAAATGTTAAGGTGGTATTATTAAATAGATGTTGGTGTTGAGCAGGACCGATAATCAGCATTTCCGTTTTCTTAGCGTTGAGTTGCAAAAAGTTAGCGGACATCCATTGTTTAATTTCATTAAGACACGCCTCCAGCTGACTACAATCCGGCGTGTTGGTCAGCTTTAGGGGCATGTAGAGTTGGGTGTCATCAGCATAACAGTGAAAGCTAACACCGTATTTGCGTATAATGTCACCTAGCGGCAGCATGTAAATACTAAAGAGTGCAGGGCCAAGAACTGAACCCTGGGGAACTCCGCACGTTACCTTAACATAGTCCGAGGTCACATTGTTATGGGAGACACACTGCATCCTGTCAGTAAGATAAGAGTTAAACCAAGACAAGGCTAAGTCTGACATCCCAATACGCGTTTTGATACGCTCTAATAAAATATTATGATCAACAGTATCGAAAGCGGCGCTAAGATCAAGAAGCAGCAACATAGATGAAGCATCAGAATCCATCGTCAGCAATAGATCATTAGTCATTTTTGCGAGGGCTGTCTCCGTAGAGTGATTTGCCCTGAAACCGGATTGAAAAGGTTCACAGAGATTGTTAGTCACTAAGTGTTCATTTAGCTGCTGTGCGACAATTTTTTCGAGAATTTTCGAGATAAACGGTAGGTGGGACACCGGCCGGTAGTTCACCATGAGGTCAGGATCGAGGTTAGGTCTTTTGAGTAGAGGATGAATAACCGCTTTTTTGAATGCTAGAGGAACAGTACCAGAGGAAAGTGATAGGTTTATAATATTTAACACTGATGGACCTAATAAAACAAAAAGCTCCTTGATAAGTTTCCCAGGAATTGGGTCAAGTAAACATGTTGTTTGTTTTGTCCCATTTACACATTTTAACAATTCCTCCAATGTTATTTCATCAAAGAGAGAGAAACTATTTTGGAGGGCAATGTCCGTCGTATATACAGTCGTATTTGTGTTAATAGAACCCAGTTGTAGCTGAGATGCATTGTCTTTAATCTCTTTTCTAATGACTTCAATTTTCTTATTAAAGAAATTCATAAAGTCAACTGCTGAGTGGGTGGAGCTACTGGGAGGAGTCCCTTGTTGGGTTAGCGATGCTACTGTACTAAACAAAAATTTAGGATCATTTTTGTTGAGGTGGATGAGATTTGAGTAATATTTAGCTTTAGCTGAGGTAAGCATGCGTTTATAAGTTATTAAACTATCACTCCATGCTTGATGGAAAACCTCAAGTTTAGTCGCACGCCATTTGCGTTCCAGCTTTCTACATGATAATTTCTGGGCTTTAGTTTCTTCTGTAAACCATGGGGTACGCCTTTTAGGGGCCCTTTTTAGCTTTAGCGGTGCTACAATATCAATGGTGTCGCGCAGGGCGTCGTTAAAGTTGTTAGTGAGGTTATCAATAGAGCCCACATAATTTGGGAAAGGTGCCATTACTGAAGGCAGTAGGTCAGTAAGAGTCGTCGTTGTGGCAGTATTAATGTTGCGGCTGCTATAGTAGTTATTATTATTATTATTAGTTTGTTGACAATGAGTCCGAACTTCGAATTTTATAAGGTAATGATCGGACATTACTTTAGTGTACGGGAGTATCGTAACTTTAGAGGTGGTGACACCCCTGACAAGCACTAGATCTATCGTATTACCGTTGCGATGCGTGGGTTCATTTATTATTTGTGTAAGACCACAGCTATCAATTATAGTCTGGAGCGCCACGCATGGAGGGTCCGATGGGGTATTCATATGGATGTTAAAGTCTCCCATTATGATTATATTGTCGGCGTGCGTCACTAGATCAGCAACGAACTCTGAAAATTCATTGATAAAGTCCGAATAGGGCCCAGGGGGGCGGTAGATGACAGCCAGGTGGAGAGGCAGCGGTGTGACAAACCTCATAGTGAGCACCTCAAACGAGTTATATTTATTATTTAGGTCCGAGGTAAGGCTAAAGTTTTTGTTGTATATTAGTGCAACACCCCCACCCCTTTTAATGGGGCGGGCAATATGCGTTCCCGCATAGCCAGGAGGAGACGCCTCACCCAGCGCAAAAAATTCGTCTGGTTTGAGCCAGGTCTCGGCTAGACCAACGGCATCAAGATTGTTGTCTCTGATGACTTCATTAACTAATAACGTTTTGGAAGACAATGACCTTATGTTTAAAAAGCCCATATTATAGGTAGTGGGCTGTTTTGAGGAGTTTTTGTTGAAAGTATCCGTAGTAGCAATATTAATAATGTTACGTTTATTATGCATAGTGCACTTTAAATAATTTCGACCATATCTAGGAATTGATATGACAGGAATTTTTAGATTGTTTGCCACCTCAGTAAAATGCATGTCCACCTCTGACGCAGAAAAAACATTATGTGAGTTGTATATTATTCTAGAAGAATTGCTATGTGTGCAGGGATTATCCAGCCTGGCGCTGGCTAGTTCTAGCTTAACAGACTCCTTATTAGCGCTTCTTTGTGGATTAGCATTTAGCTTTTTCGTTAGCCCCGCTAGCAACAAAGCATTTAGCTTTGTTGTTAGCCCCGCCCGACACCCCCGCTTCTGCTTCCGAGCGCACCGCTTACGTCTCTTTCGCTGACCGTCTCCGCTGGTAGTCGACGCCGCTGCTTCAAAGGCCACTGCTGGATGTAGCTCG
Organism: Entelurus aequoreus; assembly: GCF_033978785.1. Taxonomy (NCBI): domain Eukaryota; kingdom Metazoa; phylum Chordata; class Actinopteri; order Syngnathiformes; family Syngnathidae; genus Entelurus; species Entelurus aequoreus. The sequence continues at coordinate 64,543,521 of NC_084734.1, read as the reverse complement.
CGAAGAATTCCCAAGCTAGCGAGCAGGTCCATCGTACACGCATCTATCAGCCCAAAATGGCCCGATCTCTCCACATCCAGAATTGTAAGTCGGTCGTAAGTGATCACGGAGTGAACACGCTGTGAGCCAGCCATGAAATTGACTGAATTGAGGGGTATTTTTGCCCTCACTTCCAGGAGCGCTCGCACGAAGCCGCTGCTCTGAAGCGCAGCCATCTTGGAGTGGCGCTTTCCATCATTTTCAGCAAGCTGCATTGCAAAAAGATTACACCCCCTCATACCTCTCACCCAAGATCCACCCAGGAAAGGGGCCATATGACTCCCTTCCCTAATGTAGTTCAACATGTGTATCATCAGATTTAGGTTTAGATTTTTTTTGTATTTTTTTAAAGGAAATAAAAAGTTTCAAGCAAACAGCCATTTTGTCTATTTGCTGACCAAGAGAGTTTGGGCTGTGAATGCACCTTTGGCAAATAAAGCCCAGGTAGTTAAAGGTGAAGATGACTTGTTGTGAGGATAGAGAAGGGCCTCGCCATCAAAGCATTGGCAATTACTCCCATGCTCCTTCACTCTGGCCTAAATCTGCTCTTATCTCCTCTTGCTGCAGGATCTGGGAATATCAGCCTCAGCATCTGCTTCAACTACACAGCCAGCCTCTAAAAGCACAACAAAGTGGCTCTGCAGGCATAAATAAAGGAAGGAGGGGCGGGCGGAAAGAAGAGAAGGCGCTGTCGGAAGCAGCCGAGAAAGAGAGCGAGGCAGATGGAGTCGCGCGGGTGTGTCTCTGCTTGTCTTGTTTGCCTCCAGCATTCATTTTGCAAACTGTCAATCAGCGAGTCAAGGAACGCTCCCAAGATGTTTTTCTCACCAACTGAGTGACTCGGGCAGCGAAGATGAATAAAGTCTTCACAGGAAATGAGGATCTATGGCAGAAAAAAAGGTCAGCATCTTTGGTGGGGTTGAAAGGTCAGAGTTGAAGCGTAAGTGTTGGGGATTGTCGGGAGTGACCTGGAAGAAAGTTACTTTTTTGGGGTGTCGGGGGTTGAACTTTTGAAAAGTGCTGCCAATAGACGGCAACACTTTCTAAACACACTGCTATCTAAACACAAACTGCTTGTCCTGCAGACTCGTGCAAAACTCCCAATTTGGGAATTTCCATTTACTTTGTTTGAGGGATTTGAAGTGAAATGAATCCGCCAACAGGATGTTGAATTAGACTTACAGGAAGTAGATTTAATGCAATACTTTTCTTTGAGCAAACAAGAATAATTTGTCACGTTTAAGGTTCAAGGTTCAAGGTTTTATTCGTCACATGCAGAGTACACCACAGTGAAATGCTTTTTTCCATGCTCTTCAGATATTGCGTACAGTGGGATCCAAACACTAGTTGCTGAATCTAATACACTAAATACAAAAAGTACAAAAATTTGAATAGCTCTGATGTACATTAATGTAATGTCATGTAAAGTTTAACAAAGGTTTTGGCTTGAATACTAATAACTATGTTAAACACTACAATTAAACACAAATCCCTGCCATTTTGGAAATGAAGTAGTTGTTGTTTTTTTTATTAATCAGTCCAACAAAATAATACACAATAATACCATAGTAATACAATTCCAATTCCAAAACCAAACCCGGCCCAGCAACATTCAGAATAGCAATCAACAGAGCAATTGAGTGGACACACAAACATGACACAAACAATCCAAAAGTAGTCAAACAAAAATTAATTATATCAACAACAGTATAAATATTAATAAGAATTCCAACATGGCAGTGATTAGGAATCCCTCATTGACATTATCATCACAGTCATTTATACAAAAATAAATAAAAACATTTAAAAAATGAACAATAGTGTCACAGTGGCTTACACTTGCATCACATCTCAAAAACTTGACAACACACTGTGTCCAATATTTTCCACAAAGATAAAAGAAGTCATATTTTAGGTTAATTTAATATTTAAAACACATTTAAATAATGGATCCCATATTCCAAAATATGACTCATTATTGTCTAAACTAAATGCAGTTTTTTCTACTGATATAATATCCATAGCTTGTGTATAAATGAAGTAAATTAAGTATTTTTGCCATTAATTTAAAAGTTATAATACATCAAATTGAACTGTTTGTTTTATAAAAGATGATTTTATTTTAAATTTTCCATGATTCATTTTCCATTTGCTGTAATTCCGTTTAAATGAGGTTCTGTTACAATCTATGTTGCCGTTTTTGGTCTGGACCCCAGGGTGCAGATATAGTAGGCTAAGTGCAGATTAAAACTATCTTATTAGAGTGGGTACAACAAAACAAATTGGGGGGGGGGGGGGTTGAAAAAAAAAAAAATGACTCAACCCAAAAATGATCCAGCCCAGTTCAGAAAGCAATAATGACATTATAAGCATCCTGATTGGCTACCAGGAAAACAGGAAGTGGAAACAAAAATTAGAGAGCTGGACAGGAAATAAAACAAAAACTAATAACTGTCATGACAGGTGCTGTGTAATCATGTATGTAATGTAGTGTAAAGTGAGATTCTGGAACACACCAAAATTATTAGTTGCAATTTCATGGTTTTTAATTCCACAACAGTTTGAATTCAATTCAAATTCATGGAATTGGATTGGAATTTGGAAGACATTCCCAATTCAGTTCCACAAGCCCGCTGTACAACACAGCGCTGTGTTGTTGTGTTGATAATGCTACAGGTGGCCCTCGGCCTCTGGACCAGTCCCCGCGACAACGATGTACGTTGAGTTTTATTGGAGGTCAGAACCTGAACCTAAATTCCAGCTAAGTTCAATCGCTCCTGCTCTACACAGAACACAGTAAGAACATTTCAAATACTGGAAAACAAATTAAATACAAGACTTAAATAAAACTGAAATTAAAAAATAACTTATATTCCTGTGGTTGTCTTGCACACAGGAAGATGTGTTCCAGGAGAGGAAGAGGAACGCTTATTGGAAGACGGAAGTCTCAATAATGAGACCACTACGCTGCTTAATGATTTTATAAGAACAGATCCTCTCACTTCTTCAAAGATTCCATCTTTGCCCTTGATGACGGTCGCAGCCTTTGAGCGGCTAGGAAAGGGCATGCAGGGGGCCACCTGGGCAAATGAAGGAGCCGTGACATTTTGGCGAGGATCTGGATAGCTACAGAAAGACACAGACATGAATTTGGACCTCATTGGGACCTCCAACAAAAAGATGATGACATGAAATTGTGGGCTCCAAACGCCCCAATGACACCGAGGACAAGTTTGGCTGCTAGGTTGGTTAGTTAGGTAGAAAGTGAGGTGGTGCATATACACAGCACATTACTCATCCAACATTTAGTGTGGAAGACGTGATTAAATGTGCTGGGATCGGTGAAGAAGTGTTTTTGCAGCGCCTGTTAACGAGGAACTGTTGCCGTATGCGTTAATGGAACTAAAGAGCTTTACTTGCTGTGTAAAACTAGTCAGAGTGCGGCCAAGCCCCTCTGGACTCATGTTTGACACCGCTAACCTGCTTTGCTGCGATGAAGCAGCAAATGCGACATCGCTGACGGATGAACATGTTGCCAAACTATTTTAGGAGGATGTTTACGTTGCTCACGCTCAGACTCCAGCCACATATTTCACGCTGACCTCTTTGGGGCATCAGTAGCGACCTCTTTACCTCCTTCCTACGTGCCATCTACTCCCAGTTCTGCACTATTTATTGTGCATGTCATGCACAATATTACATGTACAATGTGATATATACAACGTCACATGTACAAAGTCATATGTAAAACGTCCCATGTACAACATCACATGTACAATGTGACATGTACAATGTGACATATACAACATCACATGTACAAAGTGATATGTAAAACGTCCCATGTACAACATCACATGTACAATGTGACATGTACAATGTGACATATACAACGTCACATGTACAAAGTGATATGTAAAACGTCCCATGTACAACATCACATGTACATGTCACATGTACAATGTGACATGTACAACAACCCATGTCCAAAGTCACATGTACAATGTCACATGTACAACGTCCCATGTACATTGTGACATGTACAACGTCCCATGTACAATGGGACATGTACAACGTCACATGTAAAACGTCACATGTACAACGTCCCATGTACAATGTGACATATACAACGTCACATGTACAATGTGACATGTACAATGTCACATGTACAACATCCCATGTACAATGTGACATGTACAATGTGACATGTACAACATCACATGTACAACGTCACATGTACAATGTGACATGTACAACGTCCCATGTACAATGTGACATGTACAACATCACATGTACAATGTGACAAGTACAGCGTCACATGTACAATGTGACATGTACAACATCCCATGTACATTGTGACATGTACAAGATCACATGTACAACGTCACATGTACAATGTCACATGAATAATGCAACATGTACAATGTGACATGTACAACATCCCATGTACAATGCGACATGTACAATGTGACATGTACAACATTCCATGTACAATGTGACATGTACAACGTCCCATGTACAATGTGACATGTACAATGTCACATGTACAACATCCCATGTACAATGCAACATGTACAATGTGACATGTACAACATCACATGTACAACGTCACATGTACAATATGACATGTACAACGTCCCATGTACAATGTGACATGTACAACATCACATGTACAATGTGACAAGTACAGCGTCACATGTACAATGTGACATGTACAACATCCCATGTACAATGTGACATGTACAACATCACATGTACAACGTCACATGTACAATGTCACATGAATAATGCAACATGTACAATGTGACATGTACAACATTCCATGCACAATTTGACATGTACAACGTCACATGTATAATGCGACATGTACAACCTGACATATACAATGTCCCGAGTACAGAAAAGTACAGCGCCCCAAGTACAATATCAAAGGTACAATATCCCCTTTCAGTTCAACGCTCAACATGACCCACACCCTCAAAAAAGAGCCGTTTGCTCACAAATGTGTTGTTGGAGAGCAAATGTTGCAAGTAAATGTTATGAGGAAATACCTCGGCTCCAGGTGCTGGCTCGGGGGTCGTGGGTTAGAGGTGAGAGGTCACACAGCGCCCCCTCAGGGCTGCATGAACCCTGACCTCCCAAAACTGATGAATTGTGTGCTAACAAGGACCAGCTCTGCCTGTACTGTGCCTGTTCTCTCTCCTCTGGACTCACCCCCCCCCCCCCCCCTTCTTTTCTCCCTAGTCATACCTGCTCAGCCTTTAAAGCACCTGGCCGTCTGTCCTGTCACGTAATTAACAAGGATCATCGTATCGCACGACATGACATAACCTAACCCTGGTATCTCTGTGCATGCGACACTTAACCACAGATTGAATGATTTCTTATTGGAGGGGGGGGGGGCTGTTATCAAAGTGCTCTCTTTCTAATGAGGCTGGCTGGCATTCACACACAAGTGGAAAACTAATCACAGACACGTGCATGGCACACACACGCACACACACACACACACACACATACACACACATCTGCACTTGGGGCCATTACACTCTTATACCATGGAGCCAATTAAAGCGATGAGTCTTATTAGCGGAGGTGTCCCGGCTCTCGTTAATCACTGGGGTTTCCTGGCAGGGGCTGGCGACACGTCCAGCTCTCCGTCATCTTTATGAGGCTCGTCTCATCACTCCTTAGAAGACACTCATCCCAACTTTAGTGACACTTATGATGGAGCCGAGCATCTTGGCCCAGCGGTGCATTCACTCATCCATGGGTCACCTCTGGATAAGCTGGGGAAAGAGGAAGTGTAGCTTTATTTTAGTGCCTTGGTTTTTTGTAAACCTCACTTTTGATTTGGACACATTAGTACCTATCATACCACGTCCTGGGCATGACGTTAAAGTGCATCCGGCAGTGGAGGTTCCTCTATGGGGTCTTTGGGGCACTAGGAGGTTAACCCCTCTACTACTGTTACCTCAGGTGGCCCTTGGCAAAGACCTAGTACCTAACTGCTCCCTAGCCAGGGATACGGTGAAGACTTCAATGGCGGAGCAGGCGGAAGACGGTAGATGTAAGAACTACCACCGATGGCGGAAGAGGGCACCCCCACATCCATGTGGGCCCAGGTATGGGGAAATAACAACCCAAGACCTCAACGGTGGAACAGGCGGAGGATGATTGCTAACCCTATGGAGCGTCACAACGGCTGGGATGGCGGATGAAGGCTGCAGCAGAAAAGGGTCCCCAGTCGTCTTGGACTCCATGCCACTGGACCCTGATCCGGATCTGTCAAGGATCGGGTGATGACTGTGTGTGCACCAGTCTCCCCACGTTTAACAAAGTTAGCACAGGCATCCTCCATAAAGGGATACCCCCCTACCAGGAGGATCGTCATACTCGCTCGAGTGACCGCCAATGATGATGATATCATACCACGGAACTGAGTCCCACACATTGCTGACTCAGTCGTGCTTTTTTAATTGAGTATATATATATATATATATATATATATATATATATATATACAAACCCCGTTTCCATATGAGTTGGGAAATTGTGTTAGATGTAAATATAAACGTAATACAATGATTTGCAAATCATTTTCAACCCATATTCAGTTGAATTTGCTACAAAGACAACATATTTGATGTTCAAACTGATAAACTTTTTTTTTTTTGTGCAAATAATCATTAACTTTAGAATTTGATGCCAGCAACACGTGACAAAGAAGTTGGGAAAGGTGGCAATAAATACTGATAAAGTTGAGGAATGCTCATCAAACACTTCTTTGGAACATCCCACAGGTGAACAGGCAAATTGGGAACATGTGGGAGCCATGATTGGGTATAAAAGTAGATTCCATGAAATGCTCAGTCATTCACAAACAAGGATGGGGCGAGGGTCACCACTTTGTCAACAAATGCGTGGGCAAATTGTTGAACAGTTTAAAGAAAAACCTTTCTCAACCAGCTATTGCAAGGAATTTAGGGATTTCACCATCTACGCTCCGTAATATCATCAAAGGGTTCAGAGAATCTGGAGAAATCCCTGCACGTAAGCAGCTAAGCCCGTGACCTTCGATCCCTCAGGCTGTACTGCATCAACAAGCGACATCAGTGTGTAAAGGATATCACCACATGGGCTCAGGAACAATTCAGAAACCCACTGTCAGTAACTACAGTTGGTCGCTACATCTGTAAGTGCAAGGTAAAACTCTCCTATGCAAGGCGAAAACCTTTTATCAACAACACCCAGAAACGCCGTCGGCTTCGCTGGGCCTGAGCTCATCTAAGATGGACTGATACAAAGTGGAAAAGTGTTCTGTGGTCTGACAAGTCCACATTTGAAATTGTTTTTGGAAACTGTGGACGTCGTGTCCTCCGGACCAAAGAGGAAAAGAACCATCCGGATTGTTATAGGCGCAAAGTTGAAAAGCCAGCATCTGTGATGGTGTGGGGGTGTATTAGTGCCCAAGACATGGGTAACTTACACATCTGTGAAGGCGCCATTAATGCTGAAATGTACATACAGGTTTTGGAGCAACATATGTTGCCATTCAAGCAACGTTACGATGGACGCCCCTGCTTATTTCAGCAAGACAATGCCAAGCCACGTATTACATCAACGTGGCTTCATAGTAAAAGAGTGCGGGTACTAGACTGGCCTGCCTGTAGTCCAGACCTGTCTCCCATTGAAAATGTGTGGCGCATTATGAAGCCTAAAATACCACAACGGAGACCCCCGGACTGTTGAACAACTTAAGCTGTACATCAAGCAAGAATGGGAAAGAATTCCACCTGAGAAGCTTAAAAAATGTGTCTCCTCAGTTCCCAAACGTTTACTGAGTGTTGTTCAAAGGAAAGGCCATGTAACACAGTGGTGAACATGCCCTTTCCCAACTACTTTGGCACGTGTTGCAGCCATGAAATTCTAAGTGAATTATTATTTGCGAAAAAAAAATAAAGTTTATGAGTTTGAACATCAAATATCTTGTCTTTGTAGTGCATTCAATTGAATATGGGTTGAAAAGGATTTGCAAATCATTGTATTCCGTTTATATTTACATCTAACACAATTTCCCAACTCATATGGAAACGGGGTTTGTATATATATAATATATATATATATATATATATATATATAGTGAGAGTCCAGTATATATATATATATATATATATATATATATATATATATATATATATTACTTGCGCTCTGCTTGTCGCACCTCGGGACACGCCCACGGCCACGCACATCCAGGGACGCGCTGGGCGCATCTCCGCCCTGCAGCAGCCGCCAGCTGCAATCATTCAATGGGAATCAGCGCACCTGCCAGCGACGAGCGAGCTGCCTTCATAAGCCCGCACAACCTGCCATGCCGGGCCGGAATATAACCTTCTGTTGGGGTACCGTTATCTCGTCTCCAGCTTCCTAGTTGCCTTCTGTCCTGATCACTGTATTTTTCCCTGCGTTGATTGTCGTGTCCTCCCTCACCCCGCAGTTCCCTGTGTGTATCCCCGAGTCAAGCTGTGCGTCTTGCGCTCCTGGATCTTCCCTGCCTCCCTCGTGCTTCCTGGTTCTCGACTCCTCGCTCGCCCCCGGACTACGACGACTCTTTCCTGCCTCTCGACGCCGCTTCTGCCCCTGGACAACCCTGCCTGCCTTGCCCTTGTCGGACAGCACCGCTCCTCTCAACACGCACCTCCAACATTTACGGTAAAACGCTCCAGTTAAATACTACACATAGTCTGTCACCCATTCCCTTTTGGATTTTGTCACACACACCATTCTATAGTTTATTAGTTTTGTTTATTATTATTATATATATATTAACTATATATATAATAAATTGTTGAACATTACTTCCCCCTGGTGTCTGTTGCCGTCATCTCCCTCTGTAAACCACAACATTTACATACACTTGTGAAGAACATAATGTAATGGCTGTCTTGAGTTTCCAATAATTTAATAATCATTTCTTTTTTGTGATAGAGTGATTGGAGCACATACTTGTTTGGCACAAAAAACATTCATGAAGTTTGGTTCTTTTATGAATTTATTATGGGTCTACTGAAAATGTGACCAAATCTGCTGGGTCAAAAGTATACATACAGCAATGTTAATATTTGCTTACATGTCCCTTGGCAAGTTTCACTGCAATAAGGCGCTTTTGGTAGGATTGTCCACAGGTTTAAGTCAGGACTTTGGGAAGGCCATTCTAAAACCTTAATTCTAGCCTGATTTAGCCATTCCTTTACCACTTTTGACGTGTGTTTGGGGTCATTGTCCTGTTGGAACACCCAACTGCGCCCAAGACCCAACCTCCGGGCTGATGATTTTAGGTTGTCCTGAAGAATTTGGAGGTAATCCTCCTTTTTCATTGTCCCATTTACTCTCTGTAAAGCACCTGTTCCATTGGCAGCAAAACAGGCCCAGAGCACAATACTACCACCACCATGCTTGACGGTAGGTTTGGTGTTCCTCCAAACATATTGCTGGGTATTGTGGCCAAACAGTTTTAATTTTTGTTTCATCTGACCACAGAACTTTCCTCCAGAAGGTCTTATCTTTGTCCATGTGATGTTATATATATATATATATATATATATATATATATATATATATATATATATATATATATATATATATATATATATATATATATATATATATATATATATATATATATATATATATATATATATATATATATGTGTGTGTGTGTGTGTGTGTTGACCTTTTGGAACAGATTATCAACAGAAAGGAAGGTAAAACAGCATCGATTTTATGCACACACACACACAAGTACACAATGCACACATACACACGGCTATGATTTCCATTGTAAAAGGAAGATGGTGTTTCTTCTTGCTGCGTGAGAAGCCATTATAATCCCCGCTGTTCAAGCACAGGCCCAGCGGGACGAGTGAAAGTGTGTGGACAACAATAATGTGACGCGAGGCGAGAAGCTGCAGAGAATCTGATTCCAGGGTAAATATCAGACTGGTCCCAGCTGAAAAGTGCTCTTGTTTTCTCGCCTGGCGGGGTTGAATGGCCTGCCTGGACCTCTGGACCACCTGCAGCTCTGCTGATGACAGATTCCCTCCACATCTCCCAGCTCTAATCCATCCTGCTTGTGTCCCCTACCTTCAATAGTCCCGTCACTCGTGCGCGTCTTTAGCCGCGTTGACGCCTGAGTGTCAGTGTGCAGGAAAGCAACAAGTCACTCAATTCCCACGCCGCTCTTACTCATAATCGCTAACCTGTTCTGGCCTGTCTCATGAAAGCTGCTCCTCGTCATTGACAAGCAGTGAACCTTGTCTCTTTTCCTGCTTCTAATCCAAACACATTCTTGCCTTTATTTGCGCTGCGCATATTTCTATTGATTGTCGAGGCTTACAGTGTCTGTGGAAGTTGGATAATCTGCTTCCTCCGCACTGCCAACGTGTGCGCACACGCATTTACTAACGTGAAATATGTGATGGTTTCTTACCGTTTCGAGTCACGGCTGCGTTTGTCGCGACTCCAGGACGCAGAGGCGGCAGGTAATGTGCAGGCTAAAATGTGCTGACAAAAATAATGGCGCAGGGAAGTGCACGGAAAGGCAAAAGAGTCCCAGGAAGCGTAGGGAAAGAATCCTGATTGCTAATCAGGGACAGGTGGTGAGGGAGCCAGCGCTCAGACAAGCCAACTGACGGCAAATGGAGGCAAACAGGAAGTGGAAACAAAATAACAGTGTTGGACAGGAAATAAAACAAAAGAGCAGCAACTAATAATAAATGCCATGTCAATCACACTAATTACTTACAGTTGGACCTCATTTTTGTTAATACAGTGGAAGCTAGATTTACCACCCATTCATTGTAAGAACTTTTCCATGACAGACTGAATAAAAATATGCTTTGTCTCAGTGTACAAGCGTTTCATCTGCCTCGAATTCTCACCAGCATTGAAAGTAAACAGGTTTTTAAAAAGAGAGTAATATTTTATCTGAGTTTTTAAATTAGTTTGCTCATTGATGATTTGTTTTATATTGTGTAGTTATATTTATATGGTAATTATTATTCTGTGACTGTAAATTGTTTGCTTGTTTTTTATTGATGCTTTTATTTGTTTCTGTATTGTGTAGTTATAATTATATGCTTTTACTTGTAATTGTATTGAATTGTGGACCCCAGGAAGACTAGTGGGTTGTTGAGGCAACCAGCTAATGGGGATCCTTAATAAAAATCAAATCAAATCATCCATGGCAGCCATGTTGTGCCTTGTAGCACATCTCTTGTTCATCTCCGGTGCTAATTCAGTCAGCAGAGCCGTGATGCTTTTAGCTACTGCGCTACTTTGTGTGCTTTTTAAGGGTCTCTAGCCTGTTTACAACATTTTTCTAGTATCTAGTTTAAATATGAGTCCACAGAAAGCAATGGACAAGCGATGTGCGGTTTGAAACATTTAGGAAGTGTATACAGCGTTGTCCACACTGCCAATTGGTCCAAATTTCCACTACACACCAAGGAAATTAACCAACGTGGATTTTAGTTATTCCTAATCATTGTAGCGACCTGGCTGTAATTTCAAACTGTGAGTGCGCAATAGGGCTAGTGTGTGTGTGTGTGTGTGTGTGTGTGTGTGTGTGTGTGTGTGTGTGTGTGTGTGTGTGTGTGTGTGTGTGTGTGTGTGTGTGTGTGTGTGTGTGTGTGTGTGTGTGTGTGTGTGTGTGTGTGTATGTTCTGGCAATGCTTATTTAATGGGGACATCGCTCTGTTTACACAGTCACCTTTAGGGCAGTGGTCCCCAACAACCCTTTTGTGCGAATGAGTGTAAATGGGGGAGGGAGGTTTTTTGGATTGGTGCATTAATTGTAAGCGTATCTTGTGTTTTTTATGTTGATTTAATAATTTGTATTTATTTTATTTTTTTAAATTTTTTAAATTATTTTACGGCCCGGTACCAAACGATTCCACGGACCGGTACTGGGCCGCGGCCCGGTGGTTGGGGACCACTGCTTTAGGGGACCTCTGATGGTATGGGGACAAAAAAACAGGTCCCCTAAAGGGAAACCTTTTGAAATGATAGTCAGATCCATTCTGAAGATGCCTAAGTGCTTTTCAAGCTTTGGCCCATAAAACATGTTTACTGGTTAGTTTGAGTGTGAGACATTTGAACAGCAGCCCCCTCATCGGGCTTTAGCTGGTACTGCACTCGCTGCTCTGCTCACACTTCTTCCGTGTATAGTTAATCACTTCCACCTGGTCCCCATAACGAAGGTGGTTTGTCTGCAGGACATGTCGGCTAATGGGATACGAAAATAAGTTGTTTTGTTTGAACTTTTTTTTTAAATGGTCCTCAGTTTTCACGTACAAATTTGTGTGAATTGTGCAAAATTATTTAAATTTGATCCCCATGAACCATATTAACTATTTTTCCCCAGGGTCCCCAGTAAGAATGATCAGCACATTACTTCATCAATCCAGAGATTTAAAGACGTGTGTGAGCTAACTGGGCAGTGGCCATGGGCAGTGGCCATTTTACCTAATTTTTTTTATGCCTCCACAACCTGTAGAAAGGGTGGTCCCCACAAGGGATGATCAAAAACTTGGTCCCCATTCCAAATTATAACGTGTGTGTGTGTGTGTGTGTGTGTGTGTGTGTGTGTGTGTGTGTGTGTGTGTGTGTGTGTGTGTGTGTGTGTGTGTGTGTGTGTGTGTGTGTGTGTGTGTGTGTGTGTGTGTGTGTGTGTGTGTGTGTGTCGGCAGGGCGGCTACAAATGAGGACAGTTTAGCTTGTCGTTGTTGTTTTGGCTTTGTTTTCTAAATACAACGTTGATTTGCAAGAGTATATATTTCTTTATATTGTGTTCAAAGTGTACAAATCTTTACTCAAATATGGACTTATATCAAGGCTGCAACCCATTGTTCATGTTTACATTGTTTCTAATGGAGACATTTGCTTCAATATACAAACTTTTCTATTTGCAAACCCTGTTCAAGAACCAATTAATAACTGTAATAAGTTCCAAAAAGTGCAAAACCAAATGGTACAAAAAGCATCATGTAAATCATGTAAATCAAGGAAACCATATCCATGAACATAAAACACAATTTTTTGATTGAGTGATTCTAGTTTTTAAATGTGAAATACATATAAAAGATTAATAAAACAGGTGATAGTACCCATTTCTGTACTTTTATAGGTACCGACCAAATTCCCTTGGTCTTAATGGGTACCTATTAATGTGAAATCAAACGGTACCTTTTTTCAACACCTTTGTTGAACATTCGGTCAAAGATTTTGCACCGGCTCAAACATTGGCGGGTAAACAAGCAGACAGAGCGGACTCAGCCGGACTGCCTCTAGCTTATTTTCCATGGCCTAGTACAGTATTCATGGATAACGATACTAAAGTGATTGTATCTATATTTTTACATTTTTATAAAGTCGGGCAGTGAGTATCCAGATACAGGAAGGCTTCCAGGGCAAAGCCCAATGAATTTAGTCATAGTAATTTTTAAATATATACCTTGAAGACGAACATAACTGCAACTTTTTTTTTTAAACACGGTCAAAAATAAACTTTTCGAACATGATATAAATTCCACAACAACGCTAAGCAACTAGACATCTATTTTTTTTAATTGTAATTCAACAAAAATATAAAAACACTTTTGTTTCATCTCCCCTTTCTCATGAGATAACCTTTTCTCTCACGAACATAAAAGGCATATTTTTTTCCAGTACAGTGAAACTGCACTTTTATTGTGGTCTTTGCACACCTGTGCAATTATCACGCTGTGTTTCGATATGTTGTGGTGATGTGCAATATCACTGATTTTTCTTTCCCATATCAGGTCAAATTCAGGCTGGTGTTGGCGATACCTAGCCGATACCGATACTTTGTGCAAATATACCCAGCGTGTCTGCTAAAATTTCCAAATGTGTGTATTTTCAAATAACAACATATCTAAAAAAAAACTGTAAAAATGTAAGATGAAAGAAAAAAATCGGAATGAAATGAGAAAAAGCTGAAATGTTTTAACTAATAAAAATAATAATAATATACGTCACCTATGTATAACCCAAAGTTTGGTCTTTAAATGTATATATATACTAAAACATATATATGTTTTATATATATGTATATGTATATGTATATATATATATATATATATATATTAAGGATGTATACTAAAACATATATATGTTTTATATATATGTATATGTATGTGTATATATATATATATAGTATATATATATATATATATATATATATATATATATATATATATATATATATATATATATATATATATATATATATATATATATATAATATATATATATATATATATATTAAGGATGTCCGATATTATCGGCCGATTAAATGCGTTAAAATGTAATATCGGAAATTATCGGTATCGGGTTTTTTATTATCTGTATCGGTTTGTTTTTTGTGTTTGTTTTTTTTTGTTTTTTTATTAAATCAACATAAAAAACACAAGATACACTTAAAATTAGTGCACCAACCCAAAAAACCTTCCCTCCCCCATTTCTTTCTGTTATCAATATTCTGGTTCCTACATATATATATCAATATATATCAATACAGTCTGCAAGGGATACAGTCTGTAAGCACACATGATGGTGCGTGCTGCTGGTCCACTAATAGTACTAACATTTAACAGTTAATTTTACTCATTTTCATTCATTACTAGTTTCTATGTAACTGTTTTTATATTGTTTTACTTTCTTTTTTATTCAAGAAAATGTTTTTAATTTAGTTATCTTATTTTTATTATTATTTTTAAAAAGTACCTTATCTTCACCATACATGGTTGTCCAAACTAGGCATAATAATGTGTTAATTCCACGACTGCATATATCGGTTGATATCGGTATCGGTTGATATCGGTATCGGTAATTAAAGAGTTGGACAATATCGGAATATCGGATATCGGCAAAAAGCCATTATCGGACATCCCTAATATATATATATATATATATACACATATATATCAATCAATCAATCAATCAATGGTTATTTATATAGCCCTAAATCACAAGTGTCTCAAAGGGCTGCACAAGCCACAACGACATCCTCGGTACAGAGCCCACATAAGGGCAAGGAAAAACTCACCCCAGTGGGACGTCGATGTGAATGACTATGAGAAACCTTGGAGAGGACCGCATATGTGGGTAACCCCCCCCCCCTCTCTAGGGGAGACCGAAAGCAATGGATGTCGAGTGGGTCTGACATATTATTGTGAAAGTCGAGTCCATAGTGGATCTAACATAATAGTGAGAGTCCAGTATATATATATATATATATATATATATATATATATTATATTATATATATATATATATATATATATATATATATATGTTTTAGTATATACAGGTATATACATACAAGACCAAACTTTGGGTTATACATAGGTGACATATATTATTATTATTTTTATTAGTTAAAAAATTTCATAAAACATATATATATATATATATATATATATATATATATATATATATATATATATATATATATATATATATATATATATATATATATATATATATATATATATATATATATATATATAGAGAGAGAGAGAGAGAGAGAGAGAGATATCATATATATTTATATATATATATTACATATATATATTTATATATATAAATGTTTTAGTAATTTCAAAAAAAATCTAAATGGCCTCCATATACTTCACTTTTCAGTGTGCGCCTCTTACTGGAAAAAATTTAGACACCCCTGATCTAAAATATTAGAAGCTCTCGAATATTTATACAAAAATCTATAAAAATATCAACAAAGTTCAGTTAGTTAATAAAATAAACAAAAAAACTAAATTATGAATTAATTGGAAAAATTACAACAAATTATAAACACTGGTAAATGTGTCACTGAACATTAATATAATTTTTTGACGGACTCAGTTTTGACGGACTCAGTTTTTATTCAATTACTACATGGAGGAAAAAACAACAGTACAAATGTAAGACAAAAGAGGAAAAACAATGGTATGTAATGAGAGAAAGCTGGAATGTTCTAAATAATAAAAGTAATATAATGAGTCACTTATAATACAAAGCTGACACAATATCTGTTTTTAGCATTTTTTTAAATAAAAACAATATCAATATGGTCCCCGCATACTTTGACTTTGTTAGTATGCGGCCCTTAGGTGGCAAAGGAACTTAAGTATCATAAGTATCGATATTTTGGTTTGAGGATTGATTTTAAATCATAAAGATCTGGTATCGGCAGTAGGGATATTTCAGTATCGATCCGCACCTGACTAACATGTCACACCTGTGAGGTGCATAGATTATCTCAGCAAAGGAGACGTGGCCACTAACACACATTTCGACTTTGGTCAACAAACTTTGAGAGAAATCCACTTTTACTGTCCATAAAATCATATTTGAGACTTTATCTAAACTGCCACCCTAAAATAAGAATGACACACATTCATTCATTCATGCATTTTCTGCTGCCTATCTTGTCCTGGAGCCTATCCCAGCTGACTTGGAGTGATACAGCACAGCCCAAACTGGTCGTCAGCCAATCACAGGACAGATATCATAACCATAATCATTCACACATGGTTAGTATCCATGCATGTGTGGGAGGGAACCAAAGCACTTCCAAATAATACACACACCTATCATACTTTGCACTTTACTCCCCTCCGACATTTAACACCGTGTGTGTGTGTGTGTGTGTGTGTGTGTGTGTGTGTGTGTGTGTGTGTGTGTGTGTGTGTGTGTGTGTGTGTGTGTGTGTGTGTGTGTGTGTGTGTGTGTGTGTGTGTGTGTGTGTGTGTGTGTGTGTGTGTGTGTGCGTGTGCTTGTATTTCTACCCTTCTTGAGACATCAACAAGAAAAAGTATCTTCCATATGAGGACCGGTGAACAAGTTAGGACCAAAATCATTGCATCTAATAGAGAGCCAAATACTGGAGTCTGTGAACATTGCTCCAAAGTCAGGATTTTTTTTGTTGATTTAATGTGCATACAAAAGTAAACTTTGACAGGTGCAAAGGCAGCAATATATGATAAAACAAGACGGCAGCTAAAGAAGGACTTCCCTATTCATCCCCGAAAAAACCCGGCAGGTGAACAGCTGATTTTACGACTTCCGGTGCTGACCGTAAGATGAGCAAATACACTACAATACGAAGACTATAGTGGCCATTAACAGTTAGCTTCTACAGCTGGGTTTCCCAAAGTGTGGCACAGGGGTCATTTGTGGTCCGTGACTCGTTTGTCATCGGCCTTAAGCACATTACAAAAACAAAAAATAGAGATCTCATTAGCACCCCTGGTGGTGAAATCTATCAAAATTAGGGTGGTCCCAAAAAGGAGGGTGTAAAGGGAGGTGTGGCCAGCGCGCTTGCAGGAGCAAAGGTCACCGCCGCTGTCTATGGTGCTGAGGACGAGCACCATCGGATAGGGGCGGGGCATGTGCTGACGGCGAGACACAGCTGGCAGGTGATTAGATTTCACAGGTGGTACGTGTTAATCTACTCATCTGTTGTCTTTAACAGTGAGCGTCCAAGTGCAGGAGGAGGAGGAGTATTGGGAGGGACTGAAAAGTCGAGAACGAACGTTTGTCTGATGAGCTGTGGAAAAAAATTATTTAAACCTTTGTCAGCTCTGCACACCTGGCGTATGTATCAGTGGGACCGCGAGCACGCGACTTCTACAGAGGGATTTTTTAGATTGGTCAACATATGAAATAACAAGTGTACGAAAAAATTTGAAGTGCTCCCCCTCTGGCCAACATATGTAATAACAAGTGTGTGTAAGACATTGAAATGCGCCCCCTTTGGCCAAAATTTATTAAAAAAATAAAATAAAATATGTATTTAGAGACATACTCTCATAACTTGAAGTGGATAATGAAGATTAAAAACTAATTACAAAAATTAAAAATGAACTAAAAGCTTACCTTTTTTATATGTACATAGTATGTACATACAGTATTATTAAAGTTGTAAATACAAATCTTTATATATCTAGAAAGGGTCGTCCTAAAGATGTAGGCATTTTTCGGAGGTCTCAAGAAGGGAAAAAATGCAAGAATGTGTGTGTGTGTGTGTGTGTGTGTGTGTGTGTGTGTGTGTGTGTGTGTGTGTGTGTGTGTGTGTGTGTGTGTGTGTGTGTGTGTGTGTGTGTGTGTGTGTGTGTGTGTGTGCGTGTGTGTGTGTGTGTGTGTGTGTGTGTGTGTGTGTGTGTGTGTGTGTGTTGTAGTGAATGATTTCCCAGAATCAGCTGCTGAGTTACCGTACAAGCCGAGAAGATTACAACCGGCGCCTTCATTAATGATTTATCAGCTGAATGCAACATTTTGTGCCTTTTTTTTCTTTTTTTATCTCCAATGCGAACTCCTGCAAGTTTGCAGCAGCTCCGAGACTCCGAGACGTGTCTTCCACTCCATGAAAGAAACATGATTTACTGCCGCATGAAGGACTACTTGAATACCACGTATTCCTCCTACGTATGATCGAGTTCTCAGTCCTCCTTGACCCCGACATGTTCCTAACGACGCCTGCGCTGATAGGCCAGTGGGGGTCAAAAGGTTATCACGGGTAAATAAAACGCAGATAAAACTTTATTCAACTGAACGCCACACTTCAAATATTCATCAACTAACAAAATGTTGGTTTGTGTGTAAAACTTGTTGTAGTTCTCTCGAATTAAAAATGTTTCTACTCTCAATCTGATAAATCCCATATTGAACAACATAAAATGTGTATTGGCCCTGAGATCGGTAGGTTGTGAGTTCAAACCCCGGTCGAGTCATACCAAAGACTAAAATTGGGACCCATTATCTCCCTGCTTGGCACTCAGCATCAAGGGTTGGAATTAGAGGTTAAATCACCAAAATGATTCCCGGGCGCGGCCACCACTGCTGCTCACTGCTCCCCTCACCTCCCAGGGGGAGATCAAGGGTGATGGGTCAAATGCAGAGAATAATTTCGCCACACCTAGTGTGTGTGTGACAATCATTGGCACTTTAACTAAACTTAACTCATCTCATGCAATATGTCCTTTTTGTACACGTTTAATAAGCCCTAAAATAAAACACTGAAAGTAACAGGAATTAGTTTTTAACATATGATTGGTAAATACATGACACTTTTTTTTTCTTTTCTTTTTTTTTTGCTGCAGCTGTTTCATATACTGTAATATTGTACATGGTATTTGGAATTTGTTATACATTGTATATATTATATACAAATATAATATAATATAATAATATATCAGTATATATGATTAACTGTATATATAATATGTAAATATTACATATATGCAGAGGACAAATTTCACCACATCTAGTGTGTGTGTGACAATCATTGGTACTTTAATCTTAATATGTTATATTTTATATTGCTACTATGGTACATTTTTAGTCTACTTTATACCTGCATTATCCTTTCCATCCTTTGTAACTGAGCTACTGTGTGGAACAATTTCCCTTGTGGATCAATAAAGTTTGTCTATAATAAGCACAGGATATTTATGTTAATAGCATGTTGATATGAAGCACACTACGGTGAATCAACAAAAAATATTTCATTTTTTTTTACAATTACCTGTTGTGGTTATATATACTTTAATTGTCATTATTTATACTTTCTGAATAAATTATGTGATAATGTTGATCAGTCAACTCATTGGTGTTAATTTCCAATCTATCAAGATAAAAAAAATTATATCAAAATCAAATTACAGGATGTTATTTATGTAGTTTGATCATTTTCCTCGACTGATGTACTAACATGTGGTTTATTTTGTACATATGTAGCATCATCTACAAATATACAAAGAATTGCTATTGCAATATCTAGTGGACACATTTAGAACAGCTGTTTCTTTCATTCAAAAATTTCAGGTTAATTTTTATACTTGGCAAACTCATCCCTCGGGCCGGGTAAAACCTCTTGGCGGCCTGATCCCGCCCCTCGGGCCGTACGTTTGACACCCCTGCTGTAGACCATGTGACTTGGGGGGCATTCCTTATTATTGGTAACAGGACAAAAGGGAAGACAACTGGAGTGTGAATTTTGACTATAGGTGGGTTTATTTGAAAGCAAATGTACCTAAAGTATAGTTATGATGAGGAGTAACTGATAATTGAAATGATTAGGTTTCATGTTTCGGAGTTAATATAGATGTCTTCAGAGGGGGTGTGTGGCCACTTTGTTGATTAAGTCTAATTGCAAGAACAAAACAAATACAATTTAAAATAATACATTTTTTAATATTCCCCCGCAATTTTTCCACCAATGTGTATATACATATTATATGTATATATATATATATATATATATATATATATATATATATATATATATATATATATATATATATATATATATATATATATATATATATATATATATATATATATATATATATATATATATATATATATAATGTGTATATCTCCTATCCGGGGGATCTCAAAAAGCAGCTGCCTGACCAGGGCTCAGAAAATCTGAAGAGACTCCTCCCACCCCCACCAAGGACTGTTTTCACTGCTGGACTCTAGAAAGAGGTTCCGCAGCCTCCGTAGCAGAACCTCCAGGTTCTGTAACAGCTTCTTCCCTCAGGCCGTAAGACTCTTGAACGCATTCAAATAATTCCCCAAAAAATTGATTAACTGGCTGGAATATAAAGACAATAAAACATACATCCATAAACGTGGATGCATATGCAAAAGTGCAATACATTTATCTGTACAGTAATGTATTTATTTATATCTGCACCTTATTGCTCTTTTATCCTGCACTACCACGAGCTAATGCAACGAAATGTCGTTCTTATCTATACTGTAAAGTTCAAATTTGAATGACAATAAAAGGAAGTCTAAGTCTCTAATATACATAATAATGATGCAACACACTGTGGTGTGGTTAAAAATGGCAGTGGTGTGGCCACCCCACTGACTGTTCCTTGCAGTTTTAAAATAAAAACATAAATAAATAATGATATTATTATTTTCAGGTTAGCATTTGAGATAGCTAGCAAATAGCTGTCTATATTTGCCAACTAGCGATTAGTGGCGTTAGGCTTTCAAATTTGAATATCTGTGCATATGAAGGTACATTTTTCAAAACATGTATACAAGGTACTTAAGTAGGAGGTCCACACGCCATCTCTCCATCAGATTTTGGGTCCTTGTTCTGGAAACTGTTAACAGCCCCTGTTTTCAGTGATATTTAATAAATATGCAATCAGGTCAGTGTGCAGGATGCTTGACTTATAAAGAACAAATTTTACAGTTAATTTTATAGTGCATTTAAAGATTTTATTGGCTGGGGATGTGAATAGCGCTGATGCCATCAAGCTGCCTTCTAGCCATCATAAAACTGCTTCGTCAGTTTCAAGTGCATGCAGGACTTGTTTGGCTGGGACCAAGAGGGCCTGACTATCACACTGAACAGATAAGATTGAAGAAGAGACCTAATAAGACGGGCCTCTGCACAAACGTGAGGGGAGATTTGAATAACTATGCACTGACTGGTCACTTTCTTTGCAATACTGCAAATATGTCACACCCGTGGAATCTGCAGAATTACTCATATCTATCTATCTATCTATCTATAGTTGAGTTTACTGTGGTTTATCCGTTATACAGTGCTCCGTAGAGTGGAAAAACGTGAGGTCAGGAAAAAACACAGAGGCTATTTCATCCCTACATGTCGATTTCGCAGGTTTCCCTGCTCTTCAGGGGATTTTTTTTGAAGTGTCTGTGGTTGTTACATATATATATAGGGTACAACAATGTTTATTAGATACCACCCCAACATGTCCACATTAAACAAATGCAACAAACTGGTCTCATCATGCCGGCACAGAAGCAAGGCACTACTGCGTAACAATGGCCATACCCCCATGTAATGTACCATATATATATATATATATTGTATATACAATATATATATATATATATATAAATATATATACAATATATGTATATATATATATATATATATATATATATATATATATATATATATATATATATATATATATATATATATATATATATATATATATATATATATATATATATATATATATATATATATATATATATATATATATATAACAACAACAGACACTTCAATAAAATTCCCTGAAGAGCAGGGAAACCTGCGAAACAGGCTTGTAGGGATGAAACAGCCTCTGAGTTTTTTCCTGACCTAACGTAGATACAGTATATCTTTCTATCCATCCATCCATCCATCAATAATACATATATATATATATATATATATATATATATATATATATATATATATAGACATATACATATATACACATATATACATATATATACACACACATACTTATATATACACACACATACATACATATACACACATATACATACACACATACATATGTATACATATATATATATATATATATATATATATATACATATGTATATATATATGTGTGTATATATATATATGTATATGCAGAGGTGGGTAATAACGCGCTACATTTACTCCGTTACATCTACTTGAGTAACTTTTGGGATAAATTGTACTTCTAAGAGTAGTTTTAATGCAACATACTTTTACTTTTACTTGAGTATATTTATAGAGAAGAAACGCTACTTTTACTCCGCTCCATTTATCTACATTCAGCTCGCTACTCGCTACTGATTTTTATCGATCTGTTAATGCACGCTTTGTTTGTTTTGGTTTGTCAGACAGACCTTCAAAGTAGGATCTAATGCATGCCTGTGTTTCGCCAATCATATACAGTCACTGGTGACGTTTGACTCCGTTTCACCAATCAAATACAGTCACTGGTGACGTTTGACTCCGTTTCACCAATCAAATACAGTCACTGGTGACGTTTGACTCCGTTTCACCAATCAAATACAGTCACTGGTGACGTTTGACTCCGTTTCACCAATCAAATACAGTCACTGGTGACGTTTGACTCCGTTTCACCAATCAAATACAGTCACTGGTGACGTTTGACTCCGTTTCACCAATCAAATGCAGTCACTGGTGACGTTTGACTCCGTTTCACCAATCAAATACAGTCACTGGTGACGTTTGACTCCGTTTCACCAATCAAACAGAGCCAGGCGGTCACATGATTAACGATCTTAAGCTTACATGAACTCAACGTCAAATTTGAGGAAGCACATCGCGGTAAGTAACGTTAGTAGATATTTTGGCTGTCACCATAGGCTGATGTTAGCTTCCCTGCTATGAATCACTGTCAAATGTACATCGTGTGGGGACATTTATTAACGCACTGCAGCCTCAGACAGAGACACACACACACACACACACACACACACACACACACACACACACACACACACACACGCATGCATAGAAACACCAATCAGAAGTGCACAGTGTGTTTACCATGAATTGATTAACGTGGACCCCGACTTAAACAAGTTGAAAAACTTATTGGGGTGTTACCATTTAGTGGTCAATTGTATGGAATATGTACTGTACTGTGCAATCTACTAATACAAGTTTTAATCAATCAATCAATCAATGTTCCCAGGTGCAGCCCACACCTAACAGTTTATGGTTTGCGTAAAGGCTAACTTGTTATTTTCCTTTGTAATCTCTGCCTACTGAGCCTATGGTGCTGTTAAGTTATTGTGGCTCAATTTGCCTTAATTTTTTTTATGTTAATGTATTATTATTTAATATATATTATTGTTATAGTTGCTTAAGAGATATTCCTGGCTCTGAATTTGCTCATTACTATTTTTATGTTGTTGTGCATTATTTGTTGCCGTCATCATTAAACGAACAGGTTATTCATCAGTTACTCAGTACTTGAGTCGTTTTTTCACAACATACTTTTTACTTTTACTCAAGTAAATATTTGGGTGACTACTCCTTACTTTTACTTGAGTAATAAATCTCTAAAGTAACAGTACTCTTACTTGAGTACAATTTCTGCCTACTCTACCCACCTCTGTGTTTATGTGTATATACTGTATGTATGTGTGGGTATATATATGTATATGTGTATATATGTATATGTGTTTTTATATATATATATATATATATATATATATATATATATATATATATATATATATATATATATATATATATATATATATATATATATATATATATATATATATATATATATATATATATATGTATGTATTTGTATTATTGTATAGCAAAAACGTACACTATAATTAATTGTTTAAGAAATACTACACTGCTAAAAGGGAGCATTATTATTCAGTGTTTCCAACAATTCAGGCTAAAATCAAGCAAAGCACTGCCATTGTAGTGACTCCCGTTTGGGCTACACTGCCCCCTTGTGTTTAGAAATTTAACTACAGTTCTGGTAAGGCCTTTATAATAATAATAATAGATTGTATTTGTATTGAACTTAACATTTTAATAACAAACTATCCATCAATATATTGAATACAAAATTATTAAAAAACATATTAACGGTTTCCTGTCCAAGACGTACTTTAAAGTTACGTTAAATTATAAATGATGAAGTTGCTTAATGGACAACACCAGGATCATTTAGAACAGGATTGTATGAACTTTTTTCACTGAAGGTCACATTTTAAAAAAAGACAACCAGAGGCAGCAAAGGTCACTTAAATGTTAATTTTTTTGCCTTTTAATATCATTTAAAAATATCAGTTTTTCAAATATTTGTCACTACACTGCACATCTTTTCTGGTTTCTCCTAAACACATGATTCTTAAAGTCAACGTTGCCACAGTGGGCACTAATGTGTCTTGCCATACACTTCCACCCACTGGGCAGCTAAAGTCATCACAAAATGACACGATGGCTGATTCAGGTGCAACACCATCAGTCCATTCCTTCCATCTATGAGTATAGAGTAAGGTGGGGACATCAAGCAACAACTAATGAGTAATAGTTTTGTTAATATTTCTGGGTATTGGTTTTGTGGCGAATTACTTAGCTGGACATCAAGCTATATTTTGACTGCAATTATTGCTGCGACTTTCAAAATTACTTCATGCAAATCATTCAAATGTAGTTTTTTTATATAATGTAACAATGATTTGTGGCTATTTCATTAATTTACGTCACGCAGGCTTAATGTTTGTTAAAATGTGTGAACAAATGTGAATAAAAACCTTGTATAGTGTTCCTAAAATCTTTTAGTGATTTTTCCTATGAGCTATTTTTAATCAACAATACCTCCTCCTAGGACACATTAAACCAACTCCTTAAAACATATTTGAAAAAATGAAGATGTTTTATGTTTAGAGTAACAAAAATACTGAATACAATCCTGAAGTTTATTATAATTCTTGCATGAAAAAATTAAGACAACTATTAATTTTTAGGATCAACATTTTTTCTCTGTCTTTTCATTGTTAAATATTAAGTTAAATTAGCTGTTGTTTTTTTAATGAAAACAATTTTAGAAAAATGTTTTAATAATTTCCAGCTCAAAGTAACCATTCAAGTCACAAATAAAAACTGAATTTAGAATTGTTTTTTTGTTTTTTTATAAAGAACACCTTATGTTGTACCAATTTCCAGCTTGAAGTAACCATTCAAGTCAAATAAAAACTGCATTTTTACTCCAAATTTGACCAGTATGAACATTAAATTATATTAAGTGTTGCTGCTACTAAATTATTGAGTAAATATTTCCCACAGTTGAAATGTGTTGATTTTTATTCAAAAGTTACTGTCTCCAGACAAGTACAAATCAAAAAACAGAGTGGGAGAAATAGACAACTCAGGGTGTAGGCAAGAGTGCAGAAACAAAAGCACAAAAAAATGGAAATAAATGAAAATTTGAATATATATACACATGATCTGATAAGGATTGATACCATATGTAGTGGTATGTACGCAACAGACAATAAACAGTACTCTGTCCTTAAAAGAATTGAGTTTTACTTACATAAAAGAATTAGGTCAAGGACATATAGGCTGCTCATCTACATAATCACATGACATTTGACCACCTCATGTCAGGTGCGCTAAGAAGCCGACGATGCACCTTTAAACATGACCACCCTGCTGACATGGAAGATTTAGCGTGACAGGAGAAGAAGAAGCATGTTTAAGGCTCAAGCATGGAATGACTACAAAATAAAAAGCTCAGTAGGCAAAACAGTTGATTAAAACGTGTGTATGTGTGTGTGTGTGTGTGTGACAATTACATGTCAGATCTAAGCTTTGTCTAGCTGCCACAGCGCTGCTGAATAACTTGTTTATTAGTATGCTTCAGAGATTATATATATTTTTCGTGTACGACACCACTCAAAATCTTTAAAGCTGAATTTCATTCATTTTATCCAAACTAATTTACACATTAGGAAAGAAGGTAGAAACTCGAAGACATTATTATCAAGACAAAAGAAAAGGGCGAGGAGAAAAAAAAACGCAAAAAGGGTAAAAAATACAAATCTGAAAGTCTTCCTGGCCGCGTTCCTTTTCTTACATTTGTGGGACTGAAAATTGGAAAGAACATAAGCAAAGCACATATATAAAAATCAGCACCAATTCATATAGATTTTTTTTTTATTTAAAATGTAAGATTTTGACATGATGCTGCTAGATTGTATGACTTGAAAGTGAGATGGTGGCTAAGGAGTGGTCCAGATGTTGGGGTAAGCTCTAAGACGTACCCATCCTAGTCGGCATGGCAACCACCAGCGGTCATCAGAGGAGGGCACAAACAGAAAGACCTGCGTCCACTTGGCTAACACAGTACAGGCAAGGTACTACAGTCGCTTTATAAATTACTACATCACACTTGGTAACTTACTACCATTGGAGAACAAAAAAAATGAATGTTTCTTAAGTTAAAAACACACCAATCCATCCCCCGCTGGGACAAAGGAAAAGAAAACTGGGGAAAATGCTATAGAAGTTGTGGTTTCTAAAAGGCTTGGAAGTTGGATGTGGCCTGTTACACCATTAAGAAGAGGAAGAGCTTACCCAAGATTAGAAAAGTATACATTTCAAGTCCTCTCTGAGCAAGCAACACTGAGTGTGGCTCATCATTGGTCCACGTAGAGTACAAGCCAAAACTTTGTAGGTTTTTTTTTTGTTCATTTTTGCTTTTTCTTACAGAAAACACACTTGTTTTCGCATCTAAAATTCTTTTTAAATACAAAGATCCTCTTCTCGTATCCCAGCATGAAAATCGTCTGGATGTTCCTT
Source organism: Entelurus aequoreus (assembly GCF_033978785.1). NCBI lineage: Eukaryota > Metazoa > Chordata > Actinopteri > Syngnathiformes > Syngnathidae > Entelurus > Entelurus aequoreus. The sequence goes on along the minus strand of NC_084734.1, from coordinate 64,516,277 downwards.
TAAAACATGGACACTCCAAGGACCTACGAGGAGAAAAAAAAACATGCTTTTCACAGAGACACGCACGGCTGATATCATCACATATCAAAAGGAAGAAGAAGAAGGATGCCTTGTTGGGATTCAAATGAAAACGCAATACAATGTATTATTCCTGTAGTAATACTACATTTCAAAAACACAAATTTAAACATTTCAAACATTGGAAATCTGGACAAAAATACTTTGACTAACAACAGTTTTAGACCATTGACTTTTTATATGCACTAAATTTAAAGTAAAATTAAGTACATACAGTAATCCCTCAATTATCGCTGTAATAGGTTAGACATGACAGCGATAAAGACATTTCCACAAAGCAGAAATTATTAATTATAATTTCAATAGTTTAGTTCCATAAAACATGATTACTGGACGTTCAAAAAAAAAAGAAGAAAAAAAAAGATTTTCGAATTAATCGCGATTCTTATTTGTAACGATTCTGAATCGATTTAAAAAAATAAATACATGTTTTTATTTAATATACCGTAATTTCCGGACTATAAGCCGCACCTGACTATAAGCCGCACCAGGTAAATTTAGGGGAAAATACAGATTGCTCCATATATAAGCCGCACCCGACTATAAGCAGCTACTTTTTCCCCTCGTTCTGGTCCCTGCGGCTTATACAACGGTGCGGCTTATTTACGGCCTGTTTACGGCCTATATATATATATATATATATACATATATATATATATATATATATATATATACATATATATATATATATATATATATATATATATATATACATATATATATATATATATATATATATATACATATATATATATATATATATATATATATATATATATATATACATATATATATATATATATATACATATATATATATATATATATATATATATATATATATATATATATATATATATATATATATATATATATACATACATATACATATACATACATATATACATATATATTTATACATATATATATATAAATATATAAATATATATATGTATATATATATATGTATATACATACATACATACATATATATATATACATATATATATATATACATATATATATATATATATATATATATATATATACATATATATATATATACATATATATATATATATATATATATATATATATATACATATATATATATATATATATATATATATATATATATATATATATATATATATATATATACATATATATATACATATATATATATATATATATATATATATATATATATATATATATATATATATATATATATATATATATATATATATATATATATATATATATATATATATATATATATATATATATATATATATATATGTATATATATATATATACATACATACCATGCCGTTGGGTCCTTGGGCAGGACACTTCACCCTTGCCCCCGGTGCCGCTCACACCGGTGAATGAATGTTGAATGAATGATAGGTGGTGGTCGGAGGGGCCGTAGGCGCAAATTGGCAGCCACGCTTCCGTCAGTCTACCCCAGGGCAGCTGTGGCTACAAAAGTAGCTTACCACCACCAGGTGTGAATGAATGATGGGTTTTTAACATGTAAAGCGACTTTGGGTACTTAAAAAAGCGCTATATAAATCTCAGGTATTGTTATTATTATATATATATATATATATATATATATATATATATATATATATATATATATATATATATATATATATATATATATATATATATATATATATATATATATATATACATATATATATACATATGTATATATATATACATATATATACATATATATATATATACATATATATACATATATATATATATATACACACATATATATATATACACACACACACATATATATACACATATATATATATATACATACACATACATATATACATACACATATATATATATATATATACATACACGAAAATCAATTCTGAATCTTCTTTCATCTCCGTAATATCGCAAAAATGTGTTCCATTTGTCAACTAGCGACGCTGAGATCATTATTCATGCGTTCGTTACATCTCATCTCGATTACTGTAACGTATTATTTTCGGGTCTCCCTATTTCTAGCATTAAAAGATTACAGTTGGTACAAAACGCGGCTGTTAAAACGCGGCTGTTAGACTTTTGACAAGAACAAGAAAGTTTGATCATATTACATCTATACTGGCTCATCTGCACTGGCTTCCTGTGCACTTAAGATGTGACTTTAAGGTTTTACTACTTACGTATAAAATACTACACGGTCTAGCTCCATCCTATCTTGCTGATTGTATTGTACCATATGTCCCAGCATAGTTTTCTATTTGGGCTCCAGTACTCTGGAATGCCGTACCGGTAACAGTTAGTGATGCTACCTCAGTAGAAGCATTTAAGTCCCATCTTAAAACTCCTTTGTATACTCTAGCCTTTAAATAGACCCCCCTTTTAGACCAGTTGATCTGCCGTTTCTTTTCTGCTTTGCGAGGGGGGGCACAGATTCGGTGACCACATTTGAAACACATTTGGACTTGTAAAATTTGATTCTCAGAACTACCTGCATGGTCTCGCTCACTAACACATACAACATATAACACCTGGCCTGCCAGAGGATTTAAAAAATTAGCGCCTCTCAAGATGCGACCGCTGTTATGTTTGCACATTAATCTTACATTAAAATGACGTTCACAAAAACGTAGGCATATGAGATGTGTTGTGGGTGTATGGATTGTTCTTGCTAGCTGTGGCTTTGTAGTTTAGTCGCCATTTCAAGTGACCGTCTCGACATTATATGGGGCGACCGAGTTTGTTGGGGATAAATGAGCGTTATCAGACGTATTATTTTCCCAAACAAATGTTTCTTCTCACAATTACATTTCACTTACATTTATGTCAATTTCCCTAATATTCTGAATTTAACAGTGGGTTCCGACATATTGGCCAATTATGTGACTCCATCCACGGTTACGTAAATCATATGGCCTTACTTTTTTTGTAGAGTTTAGTGATTATTGGTTATGCATACTAGCGCTGTGTCAAATAAAAGGAGTAACCATGATGACATCTCAAGCTTCTAGTAGATGTGCTCTTTTTTCACTCATTGGTTCCTCATTTGTTTCACCGTCACAAGTTCAGGAATTTGCATGCACTTTGCACGGCCCAATAACTGTTTTTTTTAATTATTATTATATTTTCATAATCGTGAGAGGCCATAATCAAAATCGAAACCAAAATTTAATTAATTGTCCAGTCCAAATGCGTATCCTGTTCAGAAACACTTGCGAGCTGTAGCCTATCCTAGCTGACTTTGTGCGAGAGGTGTTCACAGACACACACACACACACACACACACACACACACACACACACACACACACACACACACACACACACACACACACACACACACACACACACACACACACACACACACACACACACACACACACACACACACACACACACACACACACACAAACAAACAAACAAACAAGCAAGCATTCACACGCAAGTCTCTAATTAACACAAAACATTCATGTTTTTTGTAACATAAAGCACACATGCTAACCACATGCTCCACTGTGCTGCGCCATTCTTAGTTTGAAATAATAGCAAATGAAACAAGACACTCATCCATAAGAAGTAGAGAAATGTTTTTTGGTGTTATGTCCAGCAATGAATCATGTGAAACAAAACAATGTCCGACGTATCTGACCTGAATTTCAAGGCCGAGTGTAAGAACAAACCCCACAAGGAATTTGGAGCGCTCAGATAGCTGAGCTCGTACAGAGACGTTTCATATGCTTGGTGTCAGCTCGTTAAATGAAGCGCAGCCGCCGCCGGGACAAGTGTTGGACGGGTGGCGTTACAGCCAGTGGGGCCGGTGTGCACACATGTGTGACATTTGGCATGTAAGAAGTTGCTTACCGACTCATCCATGATCGAGGCGGGGTCGAAGTAGTCCGGCTTCAGCTCAGACCTCTCACGACGATTTTTAGACGGTGGCTGGAGGAGAAGATATTTGTTGAAGTGGCTTCAAAAATAATATATTTCATAGAATACATAGGCAGAATAAATCATGTTGACATTTGGTATGCATGCTCCACATATGTTTGATATTACATTTAGTTCTGCTTTTACACATCATGCATGTTTTTGTGGACTGGGTGTGAATTGTCAAATAGATTGGTCATGACGTTGTAATGCACTGTCAACACAATGTTTCATTAAAGAAAACACAGACTCTTTTACACGCAGCCAAACAAAAGAAGCTTTTTGATGAAGAGGATAGTTTTTCTTTTCTCATTTTCAAATGACATTCTGCAATCAACACAAGATGCTCTTGATCATTGTTGCAATCCTAACAAATCCGTGTCATCAACCATCTCTGACAAACTCAAACCCTCAAAGCTCTTGTCTTTGTGGGTTTAAGTCAACCTCTAGTTTGGGTCATTAATAAAAAGATGAAATGGATTCAAAAGAAAATGGGCAACTACACGATTAAGATGCTTACTAAACCCCCCTATCCTCTCTTCTCGCTCTATTAACCCTCTCTGTCCCTCTACTCTCTCTCGCTCTCAGCCCACCTTGTCAGTACAGACTGACACCTAATGGAGCCTGGGTTCTCTTAAAGAGGCCTTCCAAAGATGTTTTTCCCCTGCCTTATTTGCCAGTAATTGCTCATGTGGGCTTCAGTTGGTTCTCTTTAATGTCTTAGGAGTTTGCTCCTGGACCTTCCTTTGTGTGTGAAAGATAAAGAACATGTAATATATCACTTTATTGATGAACATAGGTGTTACAATTCAGATGTGGTTCCTTTTTCAGCCTTGTGATTGTATTTTTTTTTTGGGCGACTTTTTTTTTTTTAACTCGACACGTATGGATTTTTTTAGTAAAAATGTTTTATGTGGAAGTATGTGTTTGTGTAGACATGGCACAAAGAGTTCTGTAAATTACATTTAGTGAGGCCACGAATGTGTACAGGCTAAGTCCTAGCTGGTGATGGTATGACAAGGAGAAAGGCAAGGAAAGGTGGGGAGTTGATGTGTGCTTGTGTGCGGAAAGCGACGGGTGCCTGTTGAAAATAAGTTTGCAAATGTTATTCTGGCATAGTTGCAGCTGGCAGTAAGCGGTTTGTTTCAATAAAAGAGATCGTTGGTTGAGCACTTCCTCGTCATTCTTTCAATGTCTGGACAAAAGCTACAATATTTTAGCTTTTTAACGTAAATCAGGATGTTGGTAGATAAGGGCTATTTCCGGACGTGTCTTGCAAAATGAGGATGTGTTAGGTCAGCCTACAGACTAGACATAATATAAACTATATTTCCAAAAGTATTTGGCCACCTGCTTTGACTCACATATGAACTTGAAGTGCCATCCCATTCCTAACCCATAGGGTTCAATATGATGTCGGTCCACCTTTTGCAGCTATTACAGCTTCAACTCTTCTGGGAAGACTGTCCACAAGGTTGCAGAGTGTGTTTATAGGAATTTTCGACCATTCTTCCAAAAGCGCATTGGTGAGGTCACACACTGATGTTGGTCGATAAGGCCTGGCTCTCAGTCTCCGTTCTATTCCATCCCAAAGGTGTTCTATCAGGTTCAGGTCAGGACTCTGTGCAGGCCAGTCAAGTTCATCAACACCAGACTCTGTCATCCATGTTTTTATGGACCTTGCTTTGTGCACTGGTGCACAGTCATGTTGGAAGAGGAAGGGGTCCGCTCGAAACTGTTCCCACAAGGTTGGGAGCATGAAATTGTCCAAAATGTTTTGATATCCTGGAGCATTCAAAGTTCCTTTCGCTGGAACTAAGAGGCCAAGCCCAACTCCTTGAAAAACAACCCCACGCCATAATTCCTCCTCCACCAAATTTCGCACTCGGCACAATGCTGTCCGAAATGTACCGTTCTCCTGGCAACCTCCAAGCTCAGACTCGTCCATCAGATTGCCAGATGGAAAAGCGTGATTCATCACTCCAGAGAACACGTCTTCACTGCTCTAGAGTCCAGTAGCGACATGCTTTACACCACTACATCCGACGCTTTGCATTGGACTTGGTGATGTATGGCTTAGACACAGCTGGTTGGCCATGGAAACCAATTCCATGAAGCTCTCTGCGTACTGTACGTGGGCTAATTGGAAGGTCACATGAAGTTTGGAGCTCTGTAGCAACTGACTGTGCAGAAAGTCGGCGACCTCCTTGCACTATGCGCTTCAGCATCCACTGACCCCTCTCTGTCAGTTTACGTGGCCTACCACTTCGTGGCTGAGTTGCTGTTGTTCTCAAACGCTTCCATTTTCTTATAATAAAGCCGACAGTTGACTTTGGAATATTTAGGAGCGAGGAAATTTCACGACTGGATTTGTTGCACAGGTGGCATCCTATGATAGTTCCACGCTGGAAATCACTGAGCTCCTGAGAGCGGCCCATTCTTTCCCAAATGTTTGTAGAAACAGTCTGCATCCCTAAGTGCTTGATTGTATAAACCTGTGGCCGGGCCAAGTGATTTGGACACCTGATTCTGATCATTTGGATGGGTGGGCAAATACTTTAGGCAATATAGTGTGTCACACTGTTAATCGCTATAACTGTAAGTGTTTATTGGTTTGCCTCTAGAACCAGATTGAATCACTTCCTCCACCACAACCTTTCAAAATGAGCAGAAATAGGCAAACAAGATGTCACTTTTAAAATTGAATTTTTCATTGCAGAGTCGTGACTTTAAATCAGTCCTAAGCGAAGCAACAGAACCTTCTGAGAGGCGATAGTTATGAAGGTCGCTTGCAAGTCATGCTGAGAACTTGAGGAGATATTGTGTAACTCTGTACAGACACCATTACTGTAGCCTCACAGGAGACGAAACACTTTACAATTATAGAAAAAAAGTTGTGAACTTTATAGTCGACACTTTATTGTAGCAGTGTGTCTGTTGCCCTTCAGACAAAGGCAAGACATAACTTTTATCGCACTTTGCTGCTCTTAATAAATGAATGAACAGTTGAGACCATTCTTACCAGGTCAATGTCCATGGTGTCGAAGTCCATGCCTTCATTGAGGTCATCCATACGACCCTCAGATGACATCATCACATCTTCCACAATTGGCTCTTCATCTTCCTCCATGAGGCCGGTGCCGCGACGTCTGCACGCACACGCACGTACAAACACGGTTATTGAAGCACAGGTGTAAGAGGGGTACAACAGCTGTGTATCTTACATAGCATGCTGCAGATTGGTCCTGAGCTTGGCGTAGTTCATGGCTCGTTCTTGCTGCTGACGAGCCTCTTCTTGCTGTCTCTGGGCCAGCATCCACGTCACTTGGGAACTAGACAAATGGCAACAATAAGACGTTTGTGTTCAACAATCAGCTACAAATACAGTTTGGATACCTCACTCGCAGCATCAAGATTTCAAAAAACACATCTGTCACTGTTTCTTCTGTAAGACCATTTGGCAGGCAGTGAAGTGAAGTGAATTATATTTATATAGCGCTTTTCTCTAGTGACTCAAAGCGCTTTTACATAGTGAAACCCAATATCTAAGTTACATTTAAACCAGTGTGGGTGGCACTGGGAGCAGGTGGGTGAAGTGTCTTGCCCAAGGACACAACGGCAGTGAATAGGATGGCGGAAGCGAGGATCGAACCTGGAACCCTCAAGTTGCTGGCACGGCCACTCTACTAACCGAGCCGTACCGCCCCACAATGTGTGTGTGTGTACATTAATATTTGACAAGCAGAAATGATATAACAGCCATTCGACTGAATCGTGCCATTGCCCAGGTAATAAAATGTGTACATGTGCACTTCAAATTAACCGCAAAATAAATTAAACAAAAAAAGCAAACTAACTTGCACACTAATGTGATTGCACATTTAATAAATACAATTTAAAAATAATAATTAAACTACCAATTGTTGATGACTGAAGTGCTGATATCAACCAAACCTAACCCCTCCGTCCGATTTAGAGTTGGAAAAAGACAGAAACTTAAGTTTATTTTGCAAGACTTACAGCAAGAAAATGGCACTGATTCTGTGGAATAACCCATCCAACAATCTTACAGCATTGAGTATTATATTTACTCATTCAGTTGACCTGATCCTCTAATTTATTACTCCTTCTGCGGGTCTCCCCAAAGGCTTCGCCCTCTCTTTCATCCGAGAGTTGAGACAAGGCCGGACCGACTCTAGTGCTCTCCTCATCGGAATGCAAAGTATGCAAGGTCTGTTTACTCGGCCGTTTCCAAGATGGCCGAGTGGCAATCCAGAGGATCAGAGCACCGAAAACTACCAAAAGGAGTCCTAGAATGTTCACAAATGTTGCCCCGGGAGGGGAGTCCTTATACTTTGGGTTGCTCAGGCCAAATATGAGTTTCTCAGTAATGCCCATGAGTGCCACTGCTATGACTGAAGCAAAGAGTAGAAGGCCACTGTAGACATGGATGGGCATGAAGGCTGCTCTCCAGGCTACAGGTGTGAATGGTATCAAGTACATGGCGACCCCTAAAACAAGCTGCAGACAATACAATATCACGGCTGTCAGACCCAACCAGCTGTGCAGACTGTACATGTTGGGGATCTTGGCATCGTTGTGGAAGTCAAAAACCGCCACCAAAGACACAACAGCAAAAATGAAGGCCACGAAGTTCAAACCCGCGTGGATAAACTTCATTGTAAGTTTGCTGCACTGCCAGCTTTACGGGAGTCTGTACACGATGATGGCCAGACCTTGCAGCACAATGAAGCTGCAGATGAGCAGCAGCGGGTGCCAGTTGAACTCGGCCAGACTTCCGTCCCAGGCCAGACCCTCCTTGAAGTGCAGAACCCACCTCAGCACGAAAATGACGGCCATCGTTGCCATCACTGCCGCACAAGTCAAAGTCACCAAAAAATGTTTATACTTCTCCATGGCGGCCATTCTTCAAACTAGACAAATGGCAACAATAAGACGTTTGTGTTCAACAATCAAAAAACACATCTGTCACTGTTTCTTCTGTAAGACCATTTGGCAGGCAGCTGAGATTCACACTTAAATTGTAATCCCAGTCTTAGACCAGGCTCGATAAAGAATTGAAAAATGGGTCTGGATCCGGGCCAACGTGCTTTTAAGAAATGAGAATGGGGGCATTAGCATTCTAGGAAATTCACAGAAATTGATGAAACGAGACAATATAAATCAATGATGTCACTATGGTTTGAAATGCAAGACAGTTGAAGTTGAATAAATAAAGAAAAAGTAATAAGCGGTCAGCAAATGAAAGTTGTTTGTGGATGTCTTGTTTTATTTACCGTATTTTTCCGACTATAAAGTTGCACTTAAAATCCTTTCATTTTCTCAAAAATGGACAGTGCGCCTAATGTTCTGAATAATTCTGGTTGTGCTTAGCCACTTCGAAACAATTTTATATGGTACATGGGGTAATGATAAGTGTGGCTGGTAGATAGCAAATTGACTAGCAAGCAAGCCCAAAACTTTTAAGTTTAATTGAGAATATAGAACATTACACATGACATTTAAAAATCTGTCAAAAATGTTTCCGTACAAATTTGGTGAGCTATGAAGCCGCACCGTTTGATGGATTGTCGGCGCATTGCGGCAAGCGTAGTCAGGCATGCTTCAACATACAGGTATTATTATGGTGTGTGTATAAGGATGGCACCTATTAGAAGACGTTATTTGGCATTTGTTTCACAATGTTATGCAAAATCAACTTTTCTTAATTCTTGGTATCTGCTGATGTGTATTTGGGATTGGCATACCGGTAAATCCCCAAAATGTGCGCCCATCCGCCGCCATAGTTATATAATCTCCTTTTTCCTCTATCCTCTTGTTGTGGGGCATTCATCCTCCGCGGTTGCACTCTCTAATATAAAGTAGCGTACAGTTCTAACTTATATCTGTCAGAAGACTCGCTATGGAAGCGCTAAAAACTACCGGTACAACAAAGATGACGAGGAGAAGATGCTATCAAAGTGGAGCCACGTAAATAAGATTGCCCACAAAACGGTGGTTCTGAAGAAATGGTCAGAAAGCAGCTTGTAGATAGTCTGTAAATCATAATCTATTTAACATTTTGACCAAAGAACCACCATTACATGTTATGTAGACCAAAGGGAAGTATAAAAGTGCTAAAAAAAATCATAATATAACCCCTTCACCTATCACAATGTGCTTTTATATGAATATAGACCTGAATAGACCCGCTCATTGGCCATGTGCCTTATAATGCCCTATAGTCCGCAAAATATGGTAAATATTAAATGAATGGCTTTTACAGCTTATTTCCACAACAAAAGTGGTTAATAATCAATATATCCTTTGTGAAAACCAGTGGACATTTGTGTTTTGTAACGAAACCAAAATTAAAAGTCCACGGTAGAGGACGCTGGATCTCAGGAGGGTTTATTCTTGCCAAGCAGTTTGTTTTGAGAGACAAGCCCTGTGACATTTTGCTCTATGCAGAGAGCTACATATAGATACATACTTGTAATCCATGGGTGTCTGGTGGTGCTGAGGTGCCTGTTGATGGTGTTGTGGGTGTTGGTGGGGCTGCTGCTGGTCATGAGGGAGGGAGTAGACGCCCATGTAGCTGTCATCACGACCCCTTTTAGGCTCTCGCATGGCAGTGGAGGTAAGGTGGGGGGATGGCATCATGACGGGGGTCTGAATGCCTTGCGTCCACACCTCACTGCTACTGCTCTCCTCTGGAAATGAAGAGGCATATTGTTAGGAATAGAGTACATACTGGAAACATACACACCAGTTTTACACGACTGGTAGTTTCACAGATTCACCTTTGAACAGATGGCCCACAATTTGGTAAACGAAAAAAGTATGTGACAATATCAATGTTCCAAATGTGACTAATGCCACAGCCTTAGGTGAACCAGCTCAGAATTAGCTTTTGCTCAGTTGCTAATGAAATGAAGTGGAAATTGTGATAATTAGAAGGCTCCCGCCATCTGCTGTTTTATGTGTTTGCCCATCAGCTCGACTGGTTGAGCCAAGATGCTTGGAACACATTGGAACAGTTGGAAGACACTTTTGTTTTTCTGGGCTTTAACTGGAACTGGGTTTTATATGTGCACCTCTCACATCAGAGAGGACTGGTTTATTTGTGCATAGGCAAGTAACACAAAATGTTTCCTTCTGTTTTTTGAATCTACATTAAAATGTCACAGCTTTGTCTTGGTATTACGAGATGCACAGAAATCAGCTCTAAAAAGGTAAATGCTTTTATTTATTTCCAAATGTTTTATACCTTCTGGTAGCTTCCTCTTGGCTGCAGAAGTTCCTGCTGTCACAGCAGGAGCTTTGGTCTTCTTGGAACGAACAGAAGAGCCTCTGCTGGAGTAGCCACTCATCACTGACATAGTGTCGTCATCCCCACCAGCCTGTAGGGAATTTCTGTATGAAATGAGGGGGAGCCAGCAGTCCTCTCGTTGCAGTGCCATCTGGAACGTCATGAAACGCTCCAAGTACATGTGGCTGTGGAGGCATAGGAAAGTAAGGGTTAATATTAACACATCCTAAAACAGGCACCCAGGGGTAAATAATGATAAATGATAAATGATAAATGGGTTATACTTGTATAGCGCTTTTCTACCTTCAAGGTACTCAAAGCGCTTTGACAGTATTTCCACATTCAGCCATTCACACACACATTCACACACTGATGGCGGGAGCTGCCATGCAAGGCGCTAACCAGCAGCCAAAGATGAGGTAGACCAGTGGCTTGAAACATCTGCTGCCCTGAACCTCACATTGGCGTGCACAGTAAAAAACAAACTTACACAGTCCTCTTGTCTTGTCTCATCAGCTTTGAGGAGAACTCACTGAGGATGTCTAAGAAAGCCAGGTTGAGAGGAGGGCCTCCTTCTCCCTGGGGACTTGGGTCCTTAAACGCAAACTCGATTCCATCCCTAGAAAACAAGCAGGCGAACAATCAGAAAAATAAAATGTGAGCTGGGAAGAAAGTTGGTTATGTTGAAAGAAGCAATAAATGCATCCAACTACAATGTGGAATATATGAAAACTACAATTTTAAGTAAAATCCACTTTTTTTTTTGAAGGTGCTAACTGATACATATCGAGCTCAGAGAGATTACGTTTTGCATCCCGGCATGCACCAAGTGAAATCAAACCATCATATTGGCAGGAAAAAACGTGAGTGAGTTAGTTTCTCCGTGTCTTTCTCAGTTGTTTAAACTTTCTTAGACAGATGTTGTGCTTCAGGGTGCCAGGACAAACGAGGAGATGGGAAGGGGAACGTGTTTTACCACAGTCCCAAAGATCCCAAAGTTTGACACAAGTGGATTACAGCAATAAAACATTCTAAAAGCGTGCAAAACACTCGGCCCTGAACAGTCAAGAACATTTTAATGTACTGAACGCTTTATATCTGTGATTATTGTTTCTGGCATTTTTTTGTTTTTTGTAAATGTGAGTTGGATCCATGTGTTATTACTCTGATTTAGCGGTGTTAATAAGTTAAACAGGAAAACTACCGGTAAGTACTTGTTGCTCACTCAGTACACGCAATCTACAGCAGAAAACAAAATAAAATTAAATTGTTGCTCTAATGCTAGACTGCAAAAAGTTTGTGCTTTTATGTAGAGAACGTTTTAAACTTTGTCCTTCGTTGTGGCTCACTCAATAGTGCGGCTGGACGATTATGGAAAAATAATAATCACTATTATCCATCCATCCATTCATTTTCTACCGCTTGTCCCTTTCGGGATGGCGGGGGTGCTGGAGCCTATCTCAGCTGCATTCGGGCGGAAGGCGAGGTACACTCTGGACAAGTCGCCACCTCATCGTGGGCCAACGCAGATAGACAGACAACATTGATATTAAAATTACAATGATTTATTCATTTGAAAACATGAATATTTAAAAGAACAACCAGATATAAATTAGTAAGAAATAAAACCAAGTGAAATAATATGGTAGCAGCAATAAATAAATAAAAAACTATAGAGGGGTTGCAATCACATGACCTAGAGGCACATCCAGGTACAGGTTTCAGGTGACGATCTGGAGCCCCATTAGGCTACTAATTATTACAATTATTGAGTGCAGATTTGGGCATATTTAGAAAAATTTAGAGGCAAATATAAAAGCGATCATGAAAAAAATATTTAAAATGGGATGTAGTGGATTTTTACACTCTTAAGAAAAATATTTTTTTAAAGATTTAAACTATCACCGAGACGTTACTGCTCGCTATACAAGCTCACTTCATGTGACACTCAAAGTATTTAGAGAAGAAAAGATTGGAGGCACATCATGTTTTTACATCTGAGGGGTAAATCGGTGAAAGACGTTGTTGGATTTAGTCCTGCATCGGTAAGTAACACATTTGATTGACATAACGAGTGCCGTGCTGCTGTTATCTTGACGCTAATAAAAAAAGGATAAGTTTGTTTGCAGTTGATATTCTTGCTACAAATAGTTTTATTTACAATTCACGTCTGTAGTTATTTTTATGGTGTGAAGTTCATATTTTGTCTCATTATTTAGCCATAGATGTCCCTGTTGTTCAGCAATATTTTCTAGCGATATTAAGATTCAGTACAAGCTGTTGAGCCTACGAGAGATTTATTAATGTAGTTTATTAATACTATTAAGGATTTTTTTTCTTGATGCTAACGAATAACACCAAATAATGTGGTCATCCATCCATCCATTTTCTACCGCTTGTCCCTTTTGGGGTCGCTGGTCATCCGTGTCAAATAAAGCACTTGGCTTTCCGGCACAACAACTAAGCTTTTAGTTTTTGTTATGAATATCAAAAAAAAAAATACAGTGGATTGGACCAACAATTAAAATATTTATTACTAGGGCTTAATATGACAGTTTAATTGTACAACCAGGTCTTTGTAGTTATATTTAGGCATAACAACCACAAAAGAACACAAACTAATGCAATCTCTTGTCCTTTCTTTACATTTACGTCTGCTATCAAACATTACTAATCTGCTATCAAACACTACTAATATAGTAGAGAATAAACTTGATTGTATCACAGAATGTTTCTCAAACAAATCAAATGTTCAAATATTTTACAAAGTGATCGCTGCAAACACAAGCATGGTCTGATTATATTCCACAAGATGATTAATGTGATTATTTTTAAGAGTCATTTCCATCGACACACTTTCTTTTTCCCCCCGATTGTATTACCTTTATAAACCACTTCTTTCGGGACTCTATGAAAGCTCTGTCTTATCTCTCTATTAAAACGACTGGAACACTCAGGAACAGAATAGCAATACAGCATTTTCTGCTCTAACTCTACACTCACTCTCACTTGTTTGACCAAGCCGTTTGACCATCGTGTGAAATAAGCCATGAAGAAAAAAAAACAGATATCCCAATCTGTGTTAGTGAGTATTTCTTATTTGCCAACTGTGTTAGTGAGCATTTCTTCTTTGCCAAGATAATCCATCCCACCTCACAGGTGTGGCGTATCAAGATGCTGATTAAACAGCATGATTATGTTGCACATATGCCTTACTTTTTTTGTTGAGTTAAGCCAGTGGTCGGCAAACCAAAATGTTGAAAGAGCTATATTGGACCAAAAATACAAAAAACAAATTTGTCTGAAGCCGCAAAAAAATTAAAGCCTTTTTTCAGTGTTATAATGAAGGCTACACATGATGTAAGTGTCTATATTAGCTATTTTAGCCTATCATCAAAATTATTGTGTCGCAGGCTGTAGAGGCAAAATACAATCCCTTGTTATCCCTGTGGCCTTTTCCTTATGTTTACCAACTGAAGAAATGGAAGTGACAAACTATGGATAAGTTTGTATATCAGACAAATGTTTAAACTCTTGACTATATTATTCCAATTAAAGAGTTTATGCGACTTGTCCAGGGTGTACCCCGCCTTCCACCCGAATGCAGCTGAGATAGGCTCCAGCACCCCCCGCGACCCCGAAAGGGACAAGCGGTAGAAAATGGATGGATGGGTGCTTTTGTAAAATGGTGCAATGGTGAAACCTTAAAGAGGAACTGCACTTGTTTTGGAATTTTGCCTATTGTTCACAATCATTATTAGAGACAAGAACACATCTTTTTTTTTTTAGGATTTTAAAGATGATAAAAAATGCTTGTAAGATGTGGCTAATGGGAGTCACCCATGTAGCCTTCAAAGTCTTTTAAAACAACTTCAAAACCCCTCAACGTTTTATATACACGCTGCAAATCTATATATGATGTAGTAACGGACACGATCATAGCAATATGTACTATGTACAAAATTGACCGTATTTTGATAATTTTATGTAAAGCCGGAACTAATTCTTGACAGCGCATATATTTCTGTTTCCATAACAGCGCACTTCCGACTTCCTGCAACAATTTCTCCCGGAAACAAGCGCGAGTGTGTTTTCTAAGACTTGGTAATAGACAACAAAGGTGACTATTTTTGGACAAATGAGTATTCACAACCTTATCTTTTTAAAACTAAATATACGGAGGATGAACTGCTGCTTATAGAAGCCAGCACGAAAAAGAGGTTGAAACGTTGGAGCAGACGGAAGCCGAGAAAGTGCGACATGGTCACGCTGCAAATGTGAAACTTTGAGGTAAACTATGCCGAATTAATGAATTGCTTACCCAAATCAACTGGAAACATTTCCAACCAGATGGACAAACTGTCCGTCGAGGAAGTCACTATACTATTGATCATGATACATGCAGCACATCACTGTACACTACAGTGCATACGCTGTCGAGCTAGTTGTGTACTAACAAAACATGAAATGTGGGCTAATACTTTACAGATACTGTATTATGATTGTTCATGTTTTTCAGTCAGTACAAATTGGTGTTCTATCGCAATGTTGTGCATTACAAACCCAAACGTGTTTTGTGCTGACGTAGAAGCAAGCTTATTTATTTCCGTAGTTAGCTTTTACGGCTAATACCATAGCACGCCGATGTGTTAGTGCCTTAGAAAAATAGTTTTTCGGTGTTCGCTCTTACAATAACAATGTATCTACAACTCGGTTATTATACAGGTTACAGAACGTAAATTAAGTTAGTTGACGGTTTTTAATGCATTTTTTAAAATGATTTAGAAGTACAATTGATAGCTCCCATTAGCTGTATTGCTCGCCACCAAGAATGAGCCAATTTGTATAATAGAATGCGGGAAAAAACTTTTGTCTTCTTGTCTCTCATAAGGATTGGGAACAATAGGCAAAATTCCCAAAAAAAAAGGGCAGTTCCCCTTTAACTGTTTCAGCCAATATTTCAATTGTTGCATATTAATTGGAAAGTGACTTAAGGTTTTAGTTTTCAGGACTATTGCATGTATGAACATTTTTGCTACCTGCAGTGATAAATGTGATCTTATGAAACGGAAATGTAAAATATTAAATTTGATACGATTGTAGAACTTTATTTTTTTATCTCTGATTTAAACAGTTTTGAGTCTATCACAACACCAAGATTGCATTGAAATTGAGTTATTTCCCCATTCTCATAAATATCTACCGGTAATCAAAATGTTACATTTAGAGAAGAGCCTTGGAACTGCTTTGTTTAAGTTGAGTTTTGAGCAAGATTTGTTACCATTCCAAAACATGAGCTAAATAACGTGTAAGTTCATTCGCCACTTGAGTTGAGTTTTTAGCATGTGTATATTAACGGTATCATCTGGATACATTTACATTCGGGATGCAACTATAAAGGGTAATAATGATAACCGCGGTTACCGTTGAAGATTATCGAACAGCTGTGATAATAACTGCACTTGATAAACTCACAGACTGACTGGCGCAAGCTCAAAAGCTTAAATGCTATTATTAAAACAAGAGACAATTGTTTCCTCATTAAGAAACGACATACCCCAATCTAAACGTATATAAACACATTGCTGTCTGAGCAACTAAAATATTCAATTGAGCACGTTGAACCGACAGCAATGCTCTCTTAGTACAGAGTGATCCTTCTACACTTGGTGGAAGAGAGAGGTGTTTTACGATGCATTCAAGGACAACTGAAGAGAGAAGGATGTGACAACGCCCGCCAAAAATAATAAATAATTGTTTTATTTGTTAAGCACTTTTTATTTAAATTAATCTTAAAGTGCAACAGTACAAATCCATATTTTAAACAGTAACAGCTTAACCAACAAAACAGATAAAATACTACGACTAAAACACTGTCAATGAAGCATAAGAAACACACATGCAAAATAGTGGGGGATTTTGTAACAGTGTGTCTGTTTATTTATAGTTATTTAAAAAAATAACTTGGTCAAAAGATTTGTGTATATAAGTACTTTTTGAGCACATTCAACAATACTGCGATAATAATAATAACCGTGATAGTTTTTTTGGTTACAATAACCATGATCTGAAATGTTCATATCTTTACATCCCTAATTTGGATTAAAATAACTTGGACAAACCAAAGTGAGATTGTTTACCGTGAAAATAGTACAAGATGGAACCTTGTCAGAGTGAGAGGAGACGAACGGTAATTATTGCTTTTGACTGACAGTGATCAATTTGAAAAATGATTCCTTTCATTTCATTTTATTAAGCTTAGTGTTGTATTGTTCACTATCTATATGACTAAAATGTGCAATAAATTTTAGGGCTTAAAGCTGACACTTGTACTATTTATTTTAGCTGCCGTTTCCCCTAAACAAAACTAGTCACGTTACGTCTGGAGATCTATTGTCCAACATGTGCATGTACGTGTAACATTCTAAGCTTGATAAGCTTGTCAAATATGACACCCACAGGTTTGTTCTTTAAAACCTGACAACAACAAATAATATTTTCCCAGACGTCAAAAAATTAACGAGTACATTTACATGACCTTCTGTTCCTTATGTAAAAATTGTATTTTCATGTCAAAAAGTTTGAGATCAACCAGATGAGCAAAGTCTTACTTGTGTAGCATGGCAATGGCATCTCTGGTTTTGACTTGGTCGAGGCCAAAGGTTAGAGAAAAGCGACGGGCTAACTCTTTGATTCCACAGAATGCGGAGGATGAGCGATCAAAGCCATGGCCCAGCTCTGACAGCATTTCATTGAAAAGCTACCAGAAACAGAACAAAAGAAGGATCAATTATAATATTGTAATCAATGGGGCAAATGGAAAGCTACTGAATGATAACGTTGAGCACTGACCTGCTGAAGACTGAGGATGAGGGTTTTGGCACATTGAATCTTGTCGATTTGCCGGGTCTTACTCATTGTCTCCTTGATGATGTCACCATAATCATTATAATACTGAAAAATAAATGTTTTAAGCTCTTAGAAACCCCAAATTGTTCATTATTTTCAGCAAATAGCAAAGCAGACTAGAGACAAAAAGTAGAATAATCATGAACAAAAACAAACTAACCCTCATGTACTGTTTGAAAATGTCAGCTCCGGTTTTCATTTCTACCACACAGTAGATGATCAGTTTACAATAGGCAGCAAGGAGGTTTCTCCTCTTGTGTAAAGCTTCTATCTTCACAGCCTCATCATCCTGTTGGCCATCTAAGAATACAAATCAACAAAAAAATTGTTTTTCATTACCAACTTTTTCCAAACATCCATTATTAATGCAAACTCTCCGTTAAGTCTTTTTTTTTCTCGATTGTGCAACCATTATTGGTCAAAGGGTGACTGTAAACAAACGTTTACTCAATTAACATATTTTTGGGGAATTAATGTACAGATGTATTAATTAATTTGTTCTTCATTTGTATCCAAGTTGTTTCTATTTTGTCCTTGATTTGATGCACGTTCCAGATTTCAGGGAATGTCCTTCAGACGTTTCAGAAATTAATGGGTATAGGATACACTAACCCTGATCTTACCAAAATCTAATCAGGTCTTCCCCCCAACTTTTTGGAGAAATTGCTTTAAGGCAGTAGGACATATCACTTTCACAAGTGTATGCAGAACCTAAAAACTAAATGCCAAAGGACCGGCATGACTTGGTCACGGTGTAAATGTGGAACTTGGAGCCAAACCATGACAACAGAAATGAAGAACTTTGGCTGCACTAAGTGGTACACAATGTTATCGATGGAATATATTTTCATATCTGGCGAGGAGGACACTGCTAAAAAAAACTGCATTACAATGAAAGACGAACTGTTTGCGCTAACAAACCTCGCAGTGGTAGAAATGTTCCACTTACCCAAAATCTACTGGAAACCTACTCGGCCAACTTGACCTAACCTAACGTATTCATCATGATACATGCATCACGTCATGCTTGTTGTGACAACTACAGACGCTGAAATGTGTGCAAATAGTTTACATATGACACGCATTTGACCCATCACCCTTGATCACCCCCCGAGAGGTGAGGGGAGCAGTGAGCAGCAGCAGTGGCCGCGCCCGGGAATCATTTTTGGTGATTTAACCCCCAATTCCAACCCTTGATGCTGAGTGCCAAGCAAGGAGGTAATGGGTCCCATTTTTATAGTCTTTGGTATGACTCAGCCGGGGTTTGAACTAGCGGCCTACCGATCTCAGGGCGGACATTCTAACCACAAGGCCACTGAGCAGGTGGGGGTGCACCGTTTCTGGAGGTACTGCAATACCAGGTCGATGCGTGGAGTGGATGGAGCAAGCCCCTATTCCATCTCCCTGTTCCAAAAATCCATTTAATATATGGTCCCCGGATAGGGGACGTGTCAGATATTAAACTGATAAGAACAGATACTACACTTGATCTTAGCCAAAAGGCCGAGAAGCGATCTACTGATTTAACTGCTGATGCAGGAACTAGCTCACGGCTAATGTCGTAGCATGGCGTCACAAGGCGACGTGTTACTGCACTACATAAACAGTTCCTTGGTGTATGCACTTGCAATAACAATGCCGTTACAGCTTGGTTATTATACAGGTTACGGAACGTAAATGAAGTATTGTTGGAGGTTTTTGGATGCATTTATAGAGTGATTTGGAAGCAGAATGGATTGCTCCCATTAGCACAATTGCTGGCCACTTAGAACAAGACAATTACAAATTAGAAAGGGAAAAAAACATGTGTTTTTGTCTATAATAAGGATTGTGAACTATAGGCAAAATCCCAAAAACAGTGCAGTTCCCTTTTAAGTTTCAAGAATAAACTGTCCATTTATCTTCTCTGTAGACTGATTAATTCTGGAGAATGTTAAGCATTGACAACATTGACAAAGCTATGGACATAATTCATTAATTTCTATAAATAGATGATATGCCTTTACCTGTGCTATTGGTATCATCATCCTGATCTATGAAGACATGATTCAGAATAAAGGATAGCAGTTCAGACTGAAGCGAATCTTCTGAGGAATAGACTAAGGGCTCCAGGTGTTCCCTGCCTCCAGACACCATCTGGTGGCTGAAGATGAGCAGGAGGTCACAAAGGATGGTGAATGCCTGCAATTGAATAGAAAACAATACATTCGCATGCATAACTATACAAAAGTAGCCGTTGAAAATACAACAATGAGAGACATAAACATCAGGCAATGATTATTACTTTTTTTTTTAATTACGATTAATATTTGACATTGGAATATCACCTGTTCTTTAACAGCGGTGTTGACATTAGTGAGGTACCGCTGACACATCATACAGAAGGCCCTCATCTGTTTCCTCAAAGTCACCATATCCTCCTGAAAAGGTCAAACGAGTGTTTAGCATTACAACCATGCTTTAAAGAAGTGCAGTAAAGTTGGCAGAGCTACACTCACCTTTCGAGAGCTGCCTTCAGATAACTTGGCCAGGTGCCACAGGATGACATAGTGCGTGCACTGCAGCGAATGGATTACTATCTGCTCAAAAAAATAAATAAAACACACTACAATTATAAATATATTATAAATATAAACACCCACTGAGAATATTCCACTCTTCAATTACCGGTAGCTTCATTTACATAGAGTAAAATGCTTTATGTTGAAGTGTTTTTAAATAACCTGTTCTGGCATGTCTCCATTCTCGATGCCTGTGTTGAGCAACTTAAAGTTGCTTGTAAAGAGATCCCATCCAGATAGATCATGTGCACTGCAAGACACAAACAAAGAAACTAAACCGAGGATACTTGCATACAACATAATGTAAATAAACATTAGTAGGAAGAAGACAAGAAAACAAAGAGAAGCAATCAAGACCTTTGGATAAAACAATATTTCGTACTTGTGAAAAGCCGTGATCCTCTTTAGAGTTGACAAAACCTGATAAGCATCATCTTCATCAGATTCTTCCCCCTGCATAGGTAGATAGATATTATTTGGTTCAATCAAACACACAGAAGAATGCTAGCATGCAACCTTTGTTAAATACTGGGGTTATTTTACACTTTTAATTAGAATAATTAATGTACTTTAGTTGACTAGTTTAGTTAACCGTATTTTTCGGATTATAAGTCGCAGTTTTTTTTCATAGCTTGGCCGTGGGTGCGACATATACTCCGGAGCGACTTATGTGTGAAATTATTAACACATTACCGTAAAATATCAAATAATATTATTTATTTTAATCGCGTAAGAGACGAAGCAAATGGCAGCAATCGTCACACACACGTCAGCAATTGTCACTCACACGTCAGCAATTGTCACTCACACGTCAACCAATAAGAATTCGGCAGGGGAGGGTCATGGCAGAAGTGCATTGTGGGTCTTGGGATGCTAACTGCTATATGCTACTGCCGTAGCTATTAAAATGGAACACATCAACATTGGCGGTAACTTATAAAAACTGAGAAGGGCTGAACTAAAATGGCACCGAAAAGGAAATCATATACTGCAGATTACAAGCTGGACGTAGTGAAATATGCAGCAGAGAACGGCAATCGAGCAGCAGAAAGAAAGGACATACCAGAGGCGACACCGGGGAGGAAGATTTCATCGGATTTAGCGATCGGGAGTGACAGATTGTTTGGTAAACGTACAGCATGTTCTATATGTTATAGTTATTTGAATGACTCTTGCCATAATATGTTACGTTAACATACCAGGCACGTTCTCAGTTGGTTATTTGTGCGTCATATGGCGTACACTTATTCAGCCTGTTGTCCACTATTCTTTATTTATTTTAAATTGCCTTTCAAATATCTATTCTTAAGTGTTGGATTTTATCAAATAAAAAATGCGACTTATACTCCAGTGCGACGTATATATGTTTTTTTCCTTCTTTATTGTGCATTTTCGGCCGGTGCGAAGTATACTCCGGAGCGACTTATTGTCCGAAAAATACGGTACTTCTTCCAGGCATGTCTGGTGCAATTTGGCATTTGCAGTGTAAAATATGGTTATTAGATTAAACCTTTACCTCAAAATAAATGCGCTCAATAATGAAATTAAGACTTATTAAAAAAAGGGGGAGACATTGTTTTTGGGTTAAAGAAAATTATCATGATCACTATTCAATTGTTATGATCTAAAACAGGGGTTTTTTTTCCTGGGAAAGGCCGCAATTAAGAAAAATCAAAGGATGCAAGGATAACTGATACATTTTGTATCTGAACAAAGCATCCACCATTTAGCTTTGTGTTATAGGGAACAGAGCAAAGTAGTATAATATCTAATCTAATCGCTTGAGGTATTTGATTTCTTCAACTAAAACTTTTTTGAGGGCTTGAGCAAACTGGAAAACGTACTATATCTTGCAAAAAATGTGTATATGTTTATTAACACAGAATGTACAAAAATCAACAACTCAGTTCCTCAGCTATCCATCTTTTGGGCGATTTGGGCGGATTAAATATTTTCTAAGGTTTTTAGTGTAATATTTAACTACAGGACATGTGAATTAGTCTTTAGAATTTGTAGTGGCCCAATAGAAACAGAGCTACAGGCCGCCATGCTGCACTTTGGACACCCATTATATAAAACAATTGTCACCTTGATGCAAGAAAGGCCTCTCCCGTTACTCCTACCTCTTGTAGGAAATCCTCCAGCAATCGGTTGAACTTATCCACCAGTTCATCCAGCAACTGCGAGCGGGCAATGTCCACCCTGTTAAAGATTGGGAACTCCTCACTGCAGAGGGCATGGTAGGTCTTGGAGCATGTCTCTAAGACTTCAGTGTCTGTGTGCTTCTCCACGATTTCTCGGATTTGGCGGAGAAGGGCTTCAAGGTGCTGTAATCAACAAGAAAGGGCAAACATAAAAGATTAGGTGTTATTCCATAATATCCATCAGGGGGCAGGGTTTCCCCCCAGATTTCCATATACTTGTGGCAATATGGGCATGGCTCTGGCTGGGATAATATGACATCATAATTTGCATAATCAGCGCTGATGCATATTTCCTACTGCTTGTCCCTCTCAAAAAGCTAAAAAAAAAAGTTATACATACATTTAAAAACAAATCTGTTATTACTAATTAGTATTCAGATGTATTTTTCTAATATCGTTTTGCTCTATATTACAGTTGTTGCTGCTTATTGTACAATGTACTTTGTTGAGAATTTCTCAAGTTTCTAGAGACTTTGCCAAACCTTTTAGTGACTTTCTTTATTAAAAATGAATAACAACAAATCTAGAATCTTTTTCTGGTGTTACTGGAGACTTAGATATTAGGTTTAGATATTCTTTACTTGTGACCCTCGATGTCCACAACAAACAGCGAAAGGTGCAGTTAGTCTGACGTCACACTTGCTTCGTGCTGCTGCGCCAACTGTACTTTCTCTCCTTTAAAGCCGCCACTGTCCTCTTAATATAGGCACATTACACATTTTACAGATCGCTGTCCGCTGGTATATCTCAGATATATTAAAGTATGTCCACATCGCAGACATGCTGCCTCCGCTCCAGACAATTGCGTGGGTTTTGCTTACGTAATCGCAACATCCTGTTTCGGCTCGGAGTGCAACAATTTGTCGACATCAGGGCTGTACGGAGCATTTCAGTCGCATTTGCGACTAAAAATAACACACGTCCGAATACGGATTTTACCATTTAAATTGCGTTTTACTTCTAAAATAAATCCATCCAAATATGATCAAACTAGAGTAACATTTTCGCCCAACTGTATAGCATGTTTGAAATAAACTTAAACCATAACCAAACAGACAAGTGATTGAAGCAGAAGTGTCACTGATCACTCTGTGCGCGCTTACAGCCTTTTGTGTGTGTGCAACCCTCCCTCCTGTGCTATCCACAGAGAGGAGCGGGGTTGTAGCTGTAGCAGAGCCGTGTGTGAGCACTTTCAATAAAATCTTAACAAAGTACCTTGTACAAAAAGCAGCGACAATTAAAAATATGGGAAAACAATAAAAACATATGTTGATACTAATTAATAAAATCAGATTGGTTTTAAATGTATGTATAGATATTTTGAACCTTTTTTTAAGAAAATCATACCATTATAGAAAAATTATGCAAATTACTCAAGGATGTCATCGTGAACCACCCCGTAACCACGCCCCCACCGCCACAGGTATCTTGGCAGTTTAGGGTAAACCCTGAGCATGTAATAAAAAAAATACTTTTGCTTTTACCTTATTTACAGAGTGGGCGTGCAGCAGGCAAGTTCAATGCCACAGCTACAGTACATCATCATCTACCATCGTCACACCTGGTGCCTTCCAGAGGCAGCCGCTTATGCTCCCTCGTCAAAAATGGCAAAATACCTCACTGCAACCCTGTCTTATTTCATTGCCAAAGTTTCAAATAGTTGAGGTGTCTTCTGATGTTTGCAAGACTAGATTTTTCCTATATAAACACTATTTTTGTATACATGGACAAAGACTGCAGTTACATCTTATGGCAATCAGGTGCAATCCTGCACAATTTTTCAGATGTATTAACATTTTTTATGTTATTATTTTATTTCTGCCATACTTATTTGTTTATAATGCTTATGTTGCCTTCATATATGCACATTCAATTTCTACATGAGGTACATGACAGTTATGTACAATAATTTTTCTCTTACAAAGGATATAATTTTGAATGTGTAATTAGGTTTTTTTAGGTAAAACTGTTAAAACATTTCAGTATAAGTACTTTTTGAAATTTTTGGTCACAAAAACCGTGATAAGAAATTTTCATACCATTACATCCATATATGGATATACATATATACTGTATATACATACATACATACATATACATTAGGGATGTCACGGTATGAACATTTCTTATCACGGTTTTTGTGACCAAAATCAGGGTTTCCCACAGCGCTTTGTTGTTAAGGCGGCCGCCTTAACAACAAAGAGCCACCACCTAAACTAAAGTGTTATTATTTTTGTCCTGTCCAGCTTTTCAGGAAAATCATATAGTTGATGTAGATGCCCATATCGGCTGTTCAGATATGTTCAAAATGCTCAAGTAGAAAGTTGAATGTGCATATGAAAGCAACACAAGCATTATAAACAAAGTAATATGGCAGAAACAAAATAATACTATAAATAAATAAAAATAAATGTGAAAATTTCGCAAGATGGCACCCGTTTGACATAAGACATAGCTGCACTTTTTGTCCATATAGATAAAAATAGTGTTCATAAATGAGGTCTAGTCTTACACATAGGACTGCATGATTATGGGCAAAATAATAATTGAAATTATTTTTATCAATATTGAAATCACGATTATTAATCATGATTATTCATTATGCTAGGTAAAACAGTGTTGGAGTGAACACGACGCCATCATGCAATTTGTAATATCTAACACAAATGCTCTAGATAAACGTTATCTATATATTTAAAGACAAATATTTGTGTTTTTGTTCATTATTAGTATCAGTAGTATCGTTTACATCTTAACGTTGAAAATGGTGTTAGTGCTTTAACAGTTCCCAAACTGTTAGCATATTTTTCGGACCAGCGGGCGCACCAGATTATAATGCGCACGGCCGATGAACGAGTCTATTCAAATTCATACAAAAGGCGATTGTAAGGTGCATTAAATGGGTCATTTTTTAAATATTTTTTCTACATTTAAAACACTTCCTTGTGGTCTACATAACATGTAATGGTGGTTCTTTTGTCAAAATGTTGCATAGATTATGTTTTACTTCAGGATGCACTGTTTTGTGGGCAGTCTTTTTTACGAAGTTCCACTTCGACAGTGTCTTCTCCCCGTTATCTTTGTTATACTGGTATTTGTTAGCACTTCCATAGCGGGTCTACTGACAGATGTAGGTTAGAACTGTATGTTACTTTATATTAGAAATGGCAAAAGCGGATGATGAATGCCCCACAACAAGAGAATTGGGAAAAAGAAGAAGCTTATGGACTACGACGCGGACTACAATGGCGAACCGTGCAAATTTTCGGGACTTATGGAGATCACAAATACACAACAGTAACGAAAAAAATTATTTCTCTAATAGGTGCCATAATATTACCCGTATGTTGAAGCACAACACCTCTGATTACAGTAGCAGTAATACGCCAACAATGCTTCAAGCGGTGCGGCTTCGTAGTCTACCAAAGTCGAAATAAACTTTTGACAGATTTTTGAGCTTTGTGTAATGTTCTATATTCTCAAAAAAGCACAACCAAAATTAATCCATACATCAGGAGCACTGTGTTATGAGACACAATGTCGATTTTTGAGGAAATGAAAGGATTTTAAGTGCATTTAGACCGAAAAAAATGGTGCATGGCAGCTCCCGCCATCAGTGTGTGAATGTGTGTGTGAATGGGTGAATGTGGAAATACTGTCAAAGCGCTTTGAGTACCTTGAAGGTAGAAAAGCGCTATACAGGTATAACCCATTTATCATTAATTTACTTAAAATATGTAAAACATAAAACATTTGTTTCAAAACAATGCCCTTATATTTTAACGAAATGTTATGGCAAGCAAGATGATTAAAATAGTCATTTAAATGTTTGAATAATATAAATACAATAACTAAGCAGGGATGAGTGATACGGCCTAAAATCTATATTGCGATATATTTTGCAGCCTCCTGTTATAACAATATAAATTACAATATATTATTTGGTACATAAATTATAATAGAACCATTTAAACATGAGTTAAAAGGGCTCCTAATTTAGCTGCTGATATATGCACTTCTGTTCAATGTTATACGCACATATTCTTCTATTGTTTGACAACTTCATTTTAATTTTGGCCCACACTGCAAATTTGTGTATTGATCCAATACAAAGTATTTACAGGGGCAGTATCGGTCATACCAATACTCATGCTGATACTTCAAATTTTCAGAATCCTTAAATGATTACATTTTTGATTGCAAATATCAGAGGTGGGACCAAGTCATTGCTTTGCAAGTCACAAGTAAGTCTCAAGTCTTTGCCCTCAAGTCTCGAGTCAAGTCCCGAGTCAAGACAGGCAAGTCCCGAGTCAAGTCCAAAGTCAAGACTGTAAAGTCTCAAGTCAAGTCCCAAGTCCTGCATTTTGAATTCCGAGTCCTTTCAAGTCCTTTTAACCACAGACTAATATATTTACACAGATTGTGTATGCTTTTAAAACGCTGTATTTATTTATTAAAACAAGTGCATTTGAAATTGCAGGAAAAAAAAATAGTGTTGACATTGCACTTCATAATAGCACTATTATCCAGTCATTTTAAACATTTAACTCATTCCTTTACAGAATAAACACATTTGAAAAAACAAGTGCAACTGTACTTATTTGCACAAAAGTGTTAACATTGTATTTCCATGGCATATTGCATTGTAATTAGTTCCACAGCAGTTTCTATCCTGCTCTTACCTTATCTCATTGATCTCATATGTGTGTTGATGTGTGCGTACATATGAAAAACATAACAAAAACATGAACAAAACAATGAACAGAGTTGTACTTTTTAGATGTCAGGGCCCTATGCAATATGTACACATATTCTTAAGATAGTATACATTTTACTGACCTTTATTTGACTATGTTTGTGTTTTTGTAGATGGCTAAAATACGCGGTGCTGCTGACCGCCGTCTAACGTTATGTTACTGTGTGTGATACATTGACTAACGTAACGTTAAGTGTAGGTACCTCATGCAGCCCTGCTTAAAAAAAATCACTTGACAAAAAGTATGAATGAGGTAGCGAACTGCAGTGGACGCAACATATTGCCGTGTTTGCAATGACGTTATAACCATAGACATCTTATAAGTAGACGCAGCATTGGCTGCTGCGACACGAGCAATTTGGCCGCCATCTTGAAGTGGTGATGAGGAGCCGGCGAGCAGCCTAAACTGACAGTTGACAGGTAGAAAACAAAGATGGTGTTCAGCGTTTTCCTACTCAAATGAGCGGACTGTTGAAAATAGGAATCGGGTGATTACTTTTCACAAGTAAGATTTAACATTAATGTACTACTGGTTGTATTTTATGAAAATAATATTACCACAGAGTTGAGAAGGAGCAAAGATCTTTAATATTTGTATGTGAAAATCACAAAGAAATCTTCTGGGGGAGGCTGACCCCCTTACAGGGGTTTGGTTTACAAACTTTCAGCCCCACCTAAAACAAAATTCACCAGCCGCCACTGATTATGATGCATTCTCATTTTAGGCAAAATATAAGACAATACTTTCTTAAGTATAATTGTAACCAGGAATAAGTCTTCAAGTAACAATATTCAAATACTAACATTGTTGGGTAAGGCAGAATTTGGTTTTATTCTGAATCCAGTGAAACAGATTGGTGGTTTTAGCTGATATAAAGACTTCCAGGTGTTTATATATGTTTATGTTGAAGTATTTGGCAGACGCTTTTATCCAAAGCGACATACACTACCGTCCAAAAGTTTGGGGTCACATTGAAATGTCCTTATTTTTGAAGGAAAAGCACTGTACTTTTCAATGAAGATAACTTTAAACTACCGTAGTCTTAACTCTAAAGAAATACACTCTATACATTGCTAATGTGGTAAATGACTATTCTAGCTGCAAATGTCTGGTTTTTGGTGCAATATCTACATAGGTGTATAGAGGCCCATTTCCAGAAACTATCACTCCAGTGTTCTAATGGTACAATGTGTTTGCTCATTGGCTCAGAAGGCTAATTGATGATTAGAAAACCCTTGTGCAATCATGTTCACACATCTGAAAACAGTTTACCTCGTTACAGAAGCTACAAAACTGACCTTCCTTTGAGCTAATTGAGTTTCTGGAGCATCACATTTGTGGGGTCAATTAAACGCTCAAAATGACCAGAAAAAGAGAACTTTCATCTGAAACTCGACAGTCTATATTTGTTCTTAGAAATTAAGGCTATTCCATAAAATTGTTTGGGTGACCCCAAACTGTTGAACGGTAGTGTACATAAAAAATACATATAAAACTGACTATAAACATGATCATTTAAGGGAAGAATGTAATACAAAATATCAATACAAAGTGTCAAGACAGAATAAACTCTCTGCTGCTGCAGCAACAGAGATACAGTCTATAAGATATATAGATATCTAATGTATTCATACATTGTTTATGTAGGATATACGCATGTATATATAACCTAATCATATTGTTTCTTCAATTTAAAAATAGCTAACCGTTTTTTTCCCCTTTCTCTGGGATTATATTCCCAGTTTTGATCTCGGACGTCTGGTCACTTATAGCGTATAAGAATATTATATTACTGTTAAGCAAACTATGAATAATAAAACACGCCAAAACATGTGTCCTTTATCATAGCTACACGTATGACAAAAAAGCGCGTGAAAATCAGTGGTATTCAGTGAGGTAAGATGAATTAAATGCGCTGACAGTTCTTGCTCCTGCCAAATGAATTGCACTAGTGGAGCGGATCACCACTCCAAGATGGCGGCCCCGCGTCTCGTCTGCGCCTTTAGGCAGTAGCGCTCCATGCTGCGTACCCTTATAAGATGTCTATGGTTATAACGTTAGCAGTGAGTTTACAGCCTCACTGATTTAACTACACAGCAAATAAAAGTCACGTTACTTAGCCAATAAACGTTAGCTTACATTCAAAACTTACCCTTCTTTGTGCAACTTCACATGTCGAACGAAGTTGGAAGTTGTTACGTCTCCGTCTATAATATTCGAACTGCATGATTTGCGAAGGGCTATTCGTTTTTTGTTGACCGAGTCGTAGTTTTAATACCCGAACGAAATTAACTTTGGCCTAATAATTGTTTCTCACTGCCGCATTGTTTGACAATTCTTCTGCATTGGTTGTCCTGCAATTTGATTGGATGAGAGCTGTGGGATGAAAACAGCGTAGATCTAATTTGATTGGCTGTTGTACTGAGAGCACGCCAGCTGACAGGAACAACACGCTGATAGACACAGACGAAGAAAAGGAAAAATACGGAGCGGCGCGCTCCCAAATAACTTTTTAATCTTTGGGTTTTGGGGAAAGTAGCAAGTCATGTCAAGTCAAAAGGCTCAAGTCCAAGTGAAGTCACAAGTCATTGATGTTAAAGTCCAAGTCGAGTTACAAGTCTCTTTACATTTTGTCAAGTCGAGTCCAAAGTCATCAAATTCATGACTCGAGTCTGACTCGAGTCCAAGTCATGTGACTCGAGTCCACACCTCTGGCAAATATAAATCAGACAAAAACAGAGGATGGCGGTGTAACAGTATCATTACAATATTAAATAATTTCCCACTTTTGGCTCAGATTTAAAGTCTTTGATTTTTGCCCTTCAAGTCCTCTTGTGTCCAGGGAGTTATTTGCTGGGTTTGTAAACATTAACAAAAAGGATAAAATATTTATTAATAGTAATAAATATCAATATAATTACTGTGGTATCGACCTGATACTGTACTACTTGATATCGTTGCTGTCGATATTTGCAGCGATCCACCTACCTTTATTTTAAGAGCTCTTGCTTGCAGTTAGCATATCTTTTTATGGTGTGCCGTGAAGCATGTTTAGCTATTCCACTTCCGACTGGGATGATACTTGTAAGAAACTTAGTTTATTTGCTGCCATGGAAGAAGAGTCTTTGCACTGTGGAGAAGACATTAGCCCCTAGCGAGAACGCAAAAAGTGTGTTGAGGACATGTTACTTCGCTTGTCGCTTTCAAATTTGTGGTACACAGCTAAAATGTGTTATCGACAAGCATTATCAAAATGTAACGACAGAATTAAAGGCTCTATCATAAATTTATATCATTTATATTGCATATCATCTCAATCGTGCAACCATGTAAGTAATTAATTTACCATAAAAATCCACAGCAAATTGTCATAAATAATGTAGCAAAACCAGCAGCATTATAGATTACAGAATGTGCCGGAAAAAAACGACTCATGTCGTAATGGCGATGTTCCGAATTTCAGGGTTAATGAAAGCACCTTGCTGGATTGCCTATGATTGGTGGGTAATGAGGCAGTGTTGCATGTTGGTGTGGAAAGCGATAGCCATATGTGGGTGCTGTCACTGCAGTGTTGAAACTGGGTGCTGCTGTTGGTGTGTTAAGGTTGGCTATACAGTTTAAAAAGAGTGTCAGACTGCGCACCTCTGTCGGGACGCTTCATTACCAACAAGACGGAATAAAATCGTCAAGCACTTGTTGCTAATGGCCAATTCTGCATTAATTTTGCGCCGAAATGAGGCAATGAAAGAGACATGTTTTTCGGCCTAGTTCGGCCCGGTGCCATTATGCATGCAAATCTCGGTATCCATTGGTATTGACAGGCTGAGTGCTGATTAAGGATAGAAAACGTCAAATAAATTATATATTATTCAACAGTAGCAATGCCTCCACCAGGAAAATTTGTAAATATGGATTCCACTTTTCGTGTTTGACCTTATTAACTGCAACGTTTGCTTGGTCTCACAAACTCAACTCATAATGTCATGTCATTGAGACAGTAAATATTGAGCCGGGAAACCCAATAAAAGCAGAATTCATATGTATGTCAAAATCTTATGGTTAATTTGAAACATGCTATTAAATTAACTATATAATTATTAGAAAAAAACAAAAACATTTGGTTGTATAGCATTCCACAGATTCTAATGAGCACCGAACAGCTTTACAATCAAATCAGTTTTGCTGACCTTCTCCAGACGTCCTGTGGTATAAATTTCCAGGTCAAAGAACTGAGGAAGCTGTAACAAGTTGGTCACCTTCTCTGCATCCACAGCATACTGTATAATACACATTTAACATCATGACTTTTTGAGAAAAAAGATTTCAAGTATTTAAGTCAAAGAAAAGGAAGGATGACAAACCTTGGCTAGCAGAGGGGGCAAAGCCACAGCAAATAGCTCTGTCATTCTGGTTCTGTCATCAAGTTGAGTCTTCCTTTCTTTTGCTGTCATCACCTAAACATGCACATGCAAATTGTGAACCAACTAAATTATAATTACCCCACATAAAACAACAAGGAAAAACAATAACATTTTCTATCTGGATGCACTTTTTTTACCATCAATATAAATATCAAATTAATTAAAAACTGATTTGATGAACCCTGCAAGGGTGCTCTATACAGTATTTCTTTATAGATTATAAAAGGGGCGTTTTTTTAGGAATCTAATGAGGGGAAAGCTTTTAAATGTACACATTTTACTAAACAATATAGTTTTGCACTATTTCTTACCAATAAAAATGTGCTTAGTTAATATATTATACATTAAAATAGGTGTAGAGTGCAACTAGAGTTTCAGACTTAAAAAAAGGCCTATAGTGGAGAAACTGTAAGAATCAAAATGAAGATGTTTATCCAGAACATAAACATGAAAGCAAACATCAGATAAGATGCCTCCTCATAACACAACTTTAATATACCCTACCAACTTTATTAATATTCAACAAGGATCTTGTTTATAATTTATTTAAGTAGACGACGCACCTGGAAAATAAGATGCAGAATATATTACAGTAGGAGCTACTGTTTTGGGAAATATGAAACTTTCTAGACCTATTGGGTCATTCAGGTATTGACATTGTAGGTTTTAAGATATTAGTAATCAAATATATAAACACAAATATTTAATCAACAACACCATATCAAAACCTTGAATACTACTCTTTTCCACTTAACCCGTGCAAATCTTACCCTCTTCCCTGTGCCTCTTCCAACGGGTGGGTGGCATTCAGCAGCCTGGCGTACAGTGCACAGCATGATTTCAATCAAAGCTGTTTCTTGCCGGTCAGTCAGAGCTACAAAAGTCACAACATTGTGGTTAATAATGAATGCTTTTGCTGCAGGGCTGGGCGATATGGCCTTTTTTTAATATCGCAATATTTTAAGGCCATATCGCGATACACGATATATATCTCGATATTTTACCTTAGCCTTGAATGAACACTTGATGCATATAATCACAGCAGTATGATGATTCTATGTGTCTACATTAAAACATTCTTCTTCATACTGCATTAATATATGCTACTTTAAAACTTTCATGCAGAGAAGGAAATCACAACTAAAAAAATCAAAAATTTTTTCATACGGTGTTGATCTGGAAATGTTTGCCTCGGCATTTTGATGGTGTGGGCGTTTTGCACCGAACAGAGATGTTGACATGCGGAGTAAGCACCCTTCATTCTCTAGCAGGTGACTTTTCAAATGATGCTACATATTAGCAGTAATGCTACTTTTTATAGCAACGCTTTTGCCCAACACTTGACAAATTACGGTTGTCTGTTCGACATATTCCCACTTGAAGCCAAACCACCGCCAGACGATGGACCCCCTGCTGTTTTTTGGGGGAATTAATTATTCCTTCATTTGTTACCAGATTCGCAACTCTCTCTCTCGTATTACCACTCGCACGGCTACGCTAACATCACAGCTAACGTTACCCATGCTGCTACCTCTTTGCTGCGCGAGGGCGTATACGTATGTGACGTATGTCGTGACAGTATGTGACGTGTGTAAGAAGGTGCGCTTGTCTGTCTGTGAGAAGGAGACACAGGAACGAGCGAGGAGAGCCTGTAGTGTAATGCCAGCAGCTAAAAGCAACTGCGTGAGATTGTATACTCGAATATCACGATATAGTCATTTTCTATATCGCACAGAGACAAACCGCGATATATCGTGTATATCGATATATCGCCCAGCCCTAATTTGCTGCATGCCAGTGGCTGGCAACACGTGATTGAAAGAGGTTTGTGTCATACCTTCTTCTCCTGGCAGTGGATCGTCTAACAGTAAGCTGCTCATACAGTCCCAGTCCTTCAGTAGCTCAGCACCACACTCCCAAAGAGAGTCCACTAAGTAGGCTGCATGTTCATGGAGCTAAAGACATGTTTATAACATTACACATTGAATGGCTTGATAGCTTGGAAACAATCAGTGAAGAGATATGACAAAAACCTGAACTATACCTCGCTCTCCAGGAAGAAGAAGACAGTGGTCTTGATGAGGTTGGCATTGGGACTTTGTCGGCCTCTTCTCTTGGGGGCACCTTCCTCTTCTGGTTCCCGCTGGCTGAACAATCTTCAAATGATACAAAATTGAAGTCTTAGGAACACTAAAAGTCTATCCCTACAAACCTATCAATCCATTGGTTATTCAGACGACATTTTTCCCACAACTATTGGATAACACACAATTAAAAATGATCCGTTAATTCCAGTGGGGATAATTTCATTAAATGTTCATAAACCATTTATTTACTGTAATCCAAGCACAATGAGCATATGGTTTGTAACAACATATCTTTTACAACTTTTGTAAAACATGATTAAACACTTACAGGATGTTTCTGTACAACTATTGGAAAATGAGTGTGAATGCCCAACATGATGGGCCAAAATAATATAATTTCTGTGTAGAAACAATAAGACTCAAAGCTCGGCTATGGACAGACTCCCAATGTAGAACATAATCCTGACAGTGAAAAGTTAAATTGAAGTCTGACATACTTTTTGTAGAGGAATTCTCCTGCTGCAATGGCAACAGGTCTGTGTGCCGAGTAGACCAGATGATAGACGCTCTCACAGTCCTCAGGAGTCAATACCTCATCTGTACTACTGCAGAAATAAACAGAATGCCGGTAAAGTACAATGTTGCAGCGAGTGACTCCTCTGTGCTGTATGTGATACTTTGTGCGAGTACAAAGAGTTGTCCTTGAGATGCAGATTATCTTCAGCTGATAAACAGTGTTAAACACTGTAAACAAGGGGCAAGAGTTTAGAACTTACTTCAAAACTAAAGTGAGCAACTTAATGGCTTGCACTGCAACGTCATACTCCTTGTCAAGGGTCATAGAGACAATCCGGTCCTGGGGAGAAAATCATACGACAAATTTAACAAATTTTTCGGTAAAAAAGTTTATTTGTATCAGTTTTACCAGACATGTTATCAGAATTTAGCCTCCAATAAGTATGTTTAGGTGTAGTGGTTAAGATGTCCGAAAGGTGGAGCTGACCTTAAAGCGACTGGTGAAGAGTTCAAGCCTTGCATTGAGCTCTCTGTTGTAGTACAGACCCTGCAGAGCTGTCAGACATTTCAGACGTACCTCACCTTGCTGAAAAAAAAATCAAGAAAGTAAACCAGAAAATCCAAGAATTAATCATGCAGGTATTCTGTAACAGGCATGATTAGCAATATATGTCAAATACTAACGTAAAGTTTATTTTCAAGATAAACAAAACGTAAAAATTGCACTTCCCTTATGTAAAGAACACCAAGAGCAAGCGTTTTCGTGTTTATACTTTGGCATTGTAACTTGGATTTGATTGCATCCGGAAAAAACAACGATTTCCTGTAAATTTGATTACTTCTAGTGGCACAAATGGAGATAGACATACACATATCATTCAGGCATTATAGCAAATGTATACAAAACAAACAAAAACAAAAATTCTAGAGGTCAATGTTCATTCATCCAAAATGTATCCGTCCCAAAAAAAAGAGGACTAAATTTCAAAAGGTAAGTTGGGTACCAAACCCACCTTATCGTGCATTGTCCATCCCACATACTTTAGGTAACTGTCGTTAAGGAAGGCGTCACTGTAGAGTTTCATCCAAACTCCAATCTCTTCTATACAAATGGCTCTGATTTCTGCTATTGAATCACTGTTGAAACATTGTAATTATTAGTTACAATAAAAAAGAACAAATTGTTATGATTCAATATAATTATGTGGTACCATACCGATAGCGATGTACAAAGACTCCTTTAAATATTGCATTCATCATGTTTTCAATCTCATCCTGGTTTTCTTGGAGCTGAAATGTAAAGAGAATACATAAATTACCTGAAATAGTCTGGGGTGGATGAGGTACTAATAGGCATAAGTTCTGCAGCACAAGTTTAATAAAAATTACATATATGTGGCAGCCAAACATGCCACCAATCTGTGGTAAGGCTGCAGAGTGAAAAAGCAGATGGATGCCAGGTGGAACCTGCTGGGATATAACCCAGTTAACAGGAGATGCTAGTTGAATAACACTAGTCACTCGCATGATGCATGTTGGTGCAATTCTATAAGTCTCTGTTACAAATTATTCACAGATTCACTTTCATGTGTGACAGCCTAGGCAGACAGGACTAAAAGGAAAATTTTCTTTCCACCTAAATTTTATTCATTAAAAAGGGAAAAACACATGGTGAACTAAACTAGATACTGGCTACTGGATGATTTTCGTTAAGAAATTATCGATGTCGATGCCATTATCGAATCCTCTTATCGAACCGATTCCTTATCGAATCTCTTATCGAATCCAGATAGGTTGTTGTGTGTGCACCTTGTGTGTGCACTGAGTTCCAAAAGCCGTAGATGTTATGTGACTGGGCCGGCACGCTGTTTATATGGAGGAAAGGCGGACGTGACTGAGGACAGCATGCGGACGTTAAAGGGTGAAGGTTTCAGGTGAGAGAGGACGCTAAAGGCACGCCCCTAGCGAGCATATAGTGCTGCTATGTGCGTTGTAAATAAAAAAATTGCCAACAAACACATCACCAACATGGACGAGGTGCCGCTCACTTTCGACATCCCGGTGAAGCACACTGTGGAGAAGAAGTGGACCAGCACGGTAGAGAATAGATACGCACAACGGGGTAAGAGAAGTTGGCTTTTACTGTTGTGCTAGCTTGCTATGCTAATGGGCAGAAACTGCCACCTATGGTGATTTTCAAGGGGAAGACGCTGCCGAAAGAAAAGTTTCCACCTGGAGTCATTATTAAGGCATGACGAACGAACTCCAACCGCTGGACATGGGTGTAAACAGGACGTTCAAAGTGAAGTTGTGAGCGTCATGGGAGCGATGGATGACAGACGAACACGGCTTCACAAAAACTAGGAGGCAGCGTCTGGCGAGTTACGCCACAATTTGTGAATGGATCGTGGATGCTTGAGCTAACGTGTCTGCTTGCACTGTTGTTCGAGCTTCCGCAAAAGCCGGCATCTTTTCCGAGGAACCCCATAGCAACGAGACCGACTTTGAAAATGACGAGAGGGAAGTTGGAGTGTTTGATGGAGAACTTGCCCAGCTGTTTATTTCGGACACAGAAGATGAGGACTTTGATGGATTTGTGGATGAGTATTGATCAAAATTAATATGAGTACATTGATAAATACTTCAATAAAGTACAACCGAACTCAGTTTTGCTCCTGCAGCTTTTTTTAAAACAGCGTCCATGCATGCTAGCGTATGTTTTAAGCTAGCGCCCAAAAATACGCTGCGCCTTATTTATGCGTTAAATAATGAAATAGCACCCGTAACTGACACGGCGCCTTTTAATATGGTGCGCCCTATGGTCGAGAAAATACGGTATAGTGGCTTCGATAACGGGAACCGGTTCTCAAAAAGGGATTCGAATCCATGAAATCGGTTATTTTCTTATCGAAGCATCGGGAGAACCGGTTTTCAAACATCATCCCTAGTTACTTTTATGAAAACCTAAAGACAAAAAGCAGCAGCAGACTTTTTTCCTAAGCCTAAACCCAGAAGATATAATGCTCTGGATTTACCATTAACAAACACATGGGGGCACTGCTGAGAAATAGTTGCTCAGTCTTTGGCAAATCTATATTAAAAAAGTGTGAAAAAAACACTCCTTACATGTGGATAATCCTTATGACCTATTTTTACAATCATTTCCATGTAGCCATATCCATTGCATGTATGTAGAGCGTTTTCCCTTCAATGAGCTACATCATGTATAAATAAATAAAACTGGCCATATCTTTTTTTTACCTGAATATGCAGATTACTGAAAATCAATTCCATCTTGAATCACCCTATATTATACTTGTCTGCATAAACTCACCTCTTTTCGCTTCTGCAAGAGGAGCTCCAGCCTGTCATTGGCCCTTTTTGCCACTATCTTATTCCTCTCTGCCTCGTATTGACGCTGGGTGTTGTCCATGTTGATGCTCAAGTTGAGAGCTACATTCACCAGGGCTGTCATCAGCTTCATGGCTGTTCAAAACACAAACAATATCAATCAACATGACTTGATATACAAACGTAGGTTGGTCCACTACGTCAAAGTGAGACATAGAGAAACTATACAACACAACTGAGATAACGATTCAACAATTAAAAAAACATTCTAGCAGTTATATTTGAGAGGATGTACTGTATGACTTTCGGGAGAAATGAAGTACAATTTAAATAAGGAAGATTTGCAGTGCAAGTCATACCCTTCACAAGCAGACTATGTGCAAATTAAAATGAGTCTTCTGCTCTGCTTTGGCAAGCAAGGGGTCTTATGGCAATGATACATCCAGCATTTCTAGTCTAACACTGGTAATCTTACCTGCCAGTGTAGAGGTGTGTCTGAAGGCTCTGACTTGAGAGTCTGATAATCCGGTGAGAAGCGAGATGACTGTGTCCATCATATATTCATCATAGATGATACTGTATTGACACTGCCGCACCAGGACCGATATGAATTCACAAAAACTTGATTTGAACTTCTTCCATAGGGGACCTGCTATAGTGAGGGGGTAGTCGCCACTGTCCTAGAGAAACCACAAAGGAAAAGACACCATCAAAACATCAGTTTTTCTCAAACAAAACATCTGACATTTCTGACAAAAGTCTCAACCTTTTTTTCATTTATTTTTGTGATATAAATTATTGCTATTCATATTAATTAAATCTACAAGATACAAAATAAAAGTGGTATTACCTCGTCAAATTCCTCTGTCATTCGTCTGATTATTTCTGAGTTCTGCATGTTGCGGAACATCTCTCCACTGACAACACCTGATGAATGCAGGAATTAGTCACCTTATCTTTACTGATTGATTTGGGACAGTGCATATTAATACACCATCTTATACTTCTGTACAAACTGTTAAAGAATCAGATTATAGCATGGTTGCTCATTTTGATGTGTAGTGTTGACTCCAGGTGACATTAAAGTGTACATGGTCACATAAAGCCGCAATGTATCATATCACACATCTGACAAAGATGTTCTCATGAGTGCCAATGTGTGTACTGATAAAAGCAAGAGTTTTGCTCTATCTGCTCTTCTTGTTTCAAGACTGACAAAACTCCAGTCAAATATCTCAACATTAATGGAGATACCATTTTTGGTCTTTGTTGAAATTACAAGGATTGCTGCAAGCAAACAAGACAAGAAGTTTAGTGTTTCCGATACATACTATCAACTAATCGTACAAGAACATTTTGAGCCGCCACAAGTAAAATAAATTGTGGGCGGGGTCAACGTTCCCTCTAAGGTGTGCGCCTGTGCAATTGCGCACCGCTCACGCGTCCTCAGCGCACTGCAAATTAATGCCACGCAGGAAATCAAAAATCCCATCTGAACTTAAAAACAAAATAAACATATTACAATTTATTCTGTATGATTTTGCAATGCAACTCTGTGAGTGACAGGTGACAACAAGAGTGGCCCCAATGAATAAAACAATCTTTGTCAACACAGTTCAATTATCGTCTGTCGAGACACTTTACGGACAGGAATTCCATCAATCAGTTTATTGAGAAAAACTGTTTGTAACCACACCAAAAACAAGAACTGGTAATTTTCTGCCATACAAATCAGGCTTAAACCAACTTTGTCATCCGTCATATCAACAGAAGCCGCTCGCTCGCTCACCTGCACCAACACACGCACTCATGGCACTTAGCCAGTGCTGCGTTTATGGCCACAAAAAAAGTCGGACAACCCCAATGCCACACAATGTGTAAATGCCACAATCAGATGTGTGCTTATTTTACTGCCATTTGTTAAGAATGTTAATCTAAGGATATTATTCATGAAATATTGTCACTAGATTTCATAAATGCTAATAAAAAGATGTATTTTACAGACAGAAAGTTACAGGAACTAAATGTAATCTCTAAAAGGGGTAACATTTCTTTTAAAGGCAGGACCCACAGCCAGACATACAATACTAGCACACAGGTCATGGATAACATGTTTTTTTGTTATTGTCATTGTAAGGGGGCAAAATCACTTATATCAAAAAATGATTTTAATAAAACATTTAAATTATTATGATGTCAGGTTTGGGACAGGTGTGACACTGGTGCAGCCACAGTGTGCACGTCTGATGTCGCTCACATGTGCTCCACTGAATGTTCAGGGAGTTTGTGCGTTTGCTCACACACATGAAAAATTAGAGGGAACATTGGGCGGGGTATTACTTCCTGTATATCATCTCTTGGCAATCATGTTCCATAAAACATTGACTACATGCTTTTGTTTTAAGATTAGCATTGGCGGTTTGAGCAACAGGTTTTCGTAGCGAGTCAGCACACAGTGCTAAGCAGCAGACTGGACTGGTAGTGCAAAGTTAGCAACCAATATTTGTTTCCACAGAGTTTGGTGACTATATGTTTGCGTAGAGGTGGGAATCTTTGGGCACCTCACGATTCGATTATGATTCAGGAACTAGGATTCGATTAGAAAATTGACTATTGATGAATCATTAATTTATGTCTATTGATGCAGTTTTACATTTATTTTCGTTTCACAAAACAAATCACTTGCAACATTTAAAAACAGCACATTTGTATTAAGAAACCGTTAAATTAATTCCAATCACATTTATTATGTTATATTACATGTATGCAGAACTGGAACATAAGTGTCCTATAATAAAGGAGCTGGTTGGATCGCACAGTGACGTGGCTCGCTGCAGTCAGCCAAATATTAAAAACACTCTCCATTTCCTATTTACAATAAAGAAATCGATTATTGATTGACGTTTACTAATCGATTTTACAATCAACTATGTCCGGATTGCCATTAACCTAAAAATCGATTATTTCCCCACCTCTACTATATGCCTGTATGCAGAGGTGGGACCAAGTCATTGCTTTGCAAGTCACAAGTAAGTCTCAAGTCTTTGCCCTCAAGTCTCGAGTCAAGTCCCGAGTCAAGACAGGCAAGTCCCGAGTCAAGTCCAAAGTCAAGACTGGAAAGTCTCAAGTCGAGTCCTAAGTCCTGCATTTTGAGTTTCGAGTCCTTTCAAGTCCTTTTAACCACAGACTAATATTTTTACACAGATTGTGTATGCTTTTAAAACGCTGTATTTATTTATTAAAACAAGTGCATTTGAAATTGCAAGAAAAAAAATAGTGCTGACATTGCAATTCATAATAGCACTATTAACAGTAATTTTAATAGTTTAAACAATTTTAAACATTTAACTCATTCCTTTGCAGAATAAACACAATTGGAAAAACAAACATTAACATACTATTGGTTGTATTTTATGAAAATAATATTACCACAGAGTTGAGAAGGAGCAAAGATATTCAATATTTGTATGTGAAAATCACAAATAAATCTTCTGGGGGAGGATGACTCCCCTACAGGGGTTTGGTTTACAAACTTTCAGCCCCACCTAAAACAAAATTCACCACCCGCCACTGATTATGATGCATTCTCATTTTAGGCAAAATATAAGACAATACTTTCTTAACAGTATAATTGTAACCAGGAATAAGTCTTCAAGTAACAATATTCAAATACTAACATTGTTGGGTAAAACAGCATTTGGTTTTATTCTGAATGTAGTGAAACAAATTGGTGGTTTTAGCTGATATAAAGACTTTCAGGTGTTTATATATGTTTAAGTATTTGGCAGACGCTTTTATCCAAAGCGACATACATAAAAATACATACATAACAATCACTGTAAACATTATCATTTAAGGGAAGAATGTAATACAAAATATCAATACAAAGTGTCAAGACAGAATAAACTCTCTGCTGCTGCAGCAACAGAGATACAGTCTATAGGTCCCTAAGATATATAGATATCTAATGTATTCATACATTGTTTATGTAGGATATACGCATGTATATATAACCTAATCATATTGTTTCTTCAATTTAAAAATAGCTTACCGTTTTTTCCCCCTTCTCTGGGATTATATTCCCAGTTTTGATCTCGGACGTCTGGTCACTTATAGCGTATAAGAATATTATATTACTGTTAAGCAAACTATGAATAATAAAACTTGCCAAAACATGTGTCCGTTATCATAGCTACACGTATGACAAAAAAACGCGTGAAAATCAGTGGTATTCAGTGAGGTAAAATGAATTAAATGCGCTGACAGTTCATTGCTCCTGACAAATAAATTGCACTGAGTGGAGCGGATCACC
Organism: Entelurus aequoreus; assembly: GCF_033978785.1. NCBI lineage: Eukaryota > Metazoa > Chordata > Actinopteri > Syngnathiformes > Syngnathidae > Entelurus > Entelurus aequoreus. The sequence goes on along the minus strand of NC_084734.1, from coordinate 64,473,826 downwards.
ACTCCAAGATGGCGACCCCGCGTCTCGTCTGCGCCAGTAGGCAGTAGCGCTCGATGCTGCGTACCCTTAAAACATGTCTATGGTTATAACGTTAGCAGTGAGTTTACAGCCTCACTGATTTAACTACACAGCAAATAAAAGTCATGTTACTTAGCCAATAAACGTTATCTTACATTCAAAACTTACCCTTCTTTGGGCAACTTCAAATGTCGAACGAAGTTGGAAGTTGTTGCGTCTCCGTCTGTAATATTCAAACTGCGTGATTTGCATACGCAATTCGTTTTTTGTTGACCAAGTCGTAGTTTTTGTACCCGAACGAAACCAACTTTGGCATAATTGTTTCTCTCTGCCGCATTGTTTGACAACTCTTGTTCGGTGGTTGTCCTGCAATTTGATTGGATGAATGCTGTGTGATGAAAACAACGTATAACTAATTTGATTGGCTGTTGTACTGACAGCACACCGGCTGACAGGCAGCACACACGCTGATGGACAGACACGTACAAAATGAAAGATACGGAGCGCTCCCAAATAACTTTTTAAGCTTTGGGTTTTGGGGAAAGTAGCAAGTCATGTCAAGTCAAAAGGCTCAAGTCCAAGTGAAGTCACAAGTCATTGATGTTAAAGTCTAAGTCGAGTTGCAAGTCTCTTTACATTTTGTCAAGTCGAGTCTAAAGTCATCAAATTCATGACTCGAGTCTGACTCGAGTCCAAGTCATGTGACTCGAGTCCACACCTCTGCCTGTATGTAAAAATGCATTTGCTGAATTATGTCAATTTTGTTAAAATCTCATTTGTTGAATGTTTGTACAAGTTTAAAACGATAGCAATGCTAATTTGAATTAGTCTGTCAATGTGGTTGTTCGTTGTATGTTAGCATTAGGGCAAAAGAGCCAACCTTCATCTTAAATGGCTGCAAGGCCTGGGTGATATGGCCTAAAAAAACTATCTTTTTTTCCTACTTTAAAAAAAAACAATGAATACAAATGACAGATGATTCAAAACAAGTCTTTATTTTATTTTATCAAAAACTAGTGGTTTGAAATCACAATGCCTCGTCTTTGCAAAACTTGAATTTGTATAATGTTGTTCCTTTTTAAATAAGAGCTTCCACTGGGAGGCAATACTTGCGTCTTGAACAAATTACTTCTGTTAAATGTAGTATTCCATTGTATGCAAATACGTAAATAATAATCTACAACATTGAGATTATAAAGTGCCTACTCAAAATGTCTGTCTTAAATGAAATCTAGGGATGTCCGATAATATCAGGCTGCCGATATTATCGGCCGATAAATGCTTTCAAATGTAATTTCGGAAATTATTGGTATCAATTTCTTAATTATCGGTATCTAAAAGTAAAATGTATGACGTTTTAAAACGCCGCTGTGTACACGGACGTAGGGAGAGGTACAGAGTGCCAATAAACCTTAAAGGCATTTCCTTTGCGTGCGTGCCGTCCGAGTCACATAATATCTACCGGCTGTTCTCATCACGAATTAATGCAAGGCATACTTGCTCAACAGCCATACAGGTCACACTGAAGGTGGGCGTATAAACAGCTTTAACACTGTTACAAATACACGCCACACTGTGAACCCACACTAAACAAGAATGACAAACACATTTCGGGAGAACATCCGCACCGTAACACCACATAAACACAACAGAACAAATACCCAGAATCCCTTGCAGTACTAACTCTTCCGGGACGCTACTATATAATATAATCTATGCTAAGGAAACAAGGGGGAGGGTGGAAGTTACAGAAGCTCCTGGGGGAAAAAAGTATGCCAGAGCAAGAGGGAAAAAAACTGAGTTTAGATTTATTTATTTTTTTAAATCATCTGCAACAAAAAACAGGAATTTATTGATAAAATCAAACTATTGCTCAGGACTAATGGCTGAATTGCTTTTTTCGGTTCATACCAAACTGTAATGTTGATTTACCATGATTCTTAAATGTATGTGAACTACATGTGTGTATTAATCGACTTTCCTTTGTGTGCTTAGTTTTACTGGAATTTAATTGTGGAGACTATCAATACACAACCTCAAGTTGGAAGTTTTCCATCTCTAATTTAAAAGGACTGTTTACCAAGGGTGTATAAAGTGCAGCCTGTGTTACATTGTAGGAATAAAATAAACAGCAATAATTATAACGATGTAATGCAACAACAAAAAAGATACAGTGTTTCCCACACATTCATTTATTTGTGGCGGCCCGCCACGAAATAATTACGTCCGCCACAAATAAAAATAAAAAAAGGATAAAAATAAAAAAATAAAAATTTTATTTATTTTTTTGTCCTCTCCAGCTTCTCAGGCAAATCATATAGTTGATGTAGATGCCCATATCGGCTGTTCAGATTTACTTTACAAAAGAGAAGTGTAGGATACTTCTCTTGTTGCCTTATTTGTATTTGACTTTATTAAATGTATTTATATTAGAAACACAACATGTGTATATAACAAAGGGTGCAAAGTCTGCAGGCAGTAGGAAACACATGGTTAAGTGTAGGGAGTAAAACTGATGGCAGTCTAAAGTTCAAGATTTTTGGAGCTCTTTGTTCAGTGGATCAGATGTTTGATGAAGCTCTGTGTCTATCTACCCCCACTACTGTTTTCTGTTTATTTGTTACTGACTGTGGCAGGACACCTCTGCCTCTGTTTCACTTTATGATGCTGGTAAATAATATGGTTGTAGTAGTAGGCTAAAGTTAAATTATTTAGTATGCACTAATTAAAGGGGCAGAGCTTTATGAGACATTTTAGCTTTTATATTTTATAAGATATATTTTTTGTAAGAACCACAATTAATAAATATATTTCAGTGAATAACTTATTGTTCAAATCTGTATATAAATATGTACATAAAGTGTTGTAATTACGGTATATTGTAAAATGGATGGATGGATGGACGTTTAAAACAAAACTGTTATTATTAATTAGTAAGTATACATTTTTTGAGCCTTTTTAGAGAAAATCATATCATTGTAGTAAATTATGCAAATTACTCGATGATGCCAAGGTGACCACGCCCATAGCCACGCCCCCACCGCCACAGGTATCTTGGCAGTTTATGGGAAACACTGAGATATGTTGATAATAACACAGATCTGTCTTCAGATATATGTGTAACATGTTTGACCCCCCCAAAAATACATGCATCATAGCTAATTATGCAAAATATATGATGACATCATATTGCGATAGCCTGGGCCACACCCCCAGTGCACTGCTGGCCATGGCCTTATCGCCACAAATAGTTTGCTGTTCTGTGGGAAACACTGAAGTTCCAAAAATAACTGTGACCTGTATTCTGCACTAAAATATTGCAGAGTGGCAGACAAACAACCACACTATGTCATTTTCATATCATTCAGTATGCTCTAGTGACATATAAGAAGTAGATTAAACAGACAAATTTGAGGTTATCTGCATCAGACATCCATTTTCTACCACTTGTCTTGTTCAAGTCCGCAGGGAGCTGAAGCCTGTCCTAGCCAACTATACCTTGGACTGTTCACCAGTCAATCAAATCACATCACTATCGCAGAACAGGAGCTGAACCCACACTGGCTACATGGAAGTCCGCAGAGTGTACCACTATATTAGGACTACGTTTACACTGCAAGCCAAGTGGCCCAAATCAGATTTTTTTTAGATCTGATTTTTTACAGTTGACTGTTTAAACTGCAAGCAAAATGTGATTTTTATCAGACTCCAGTGTAATGTAAATGAAAACAAAGGAAGTTGACTGGGAGCAAGTCACTACTACTACAAAATAAAATAAAAGTCGCCACACCTTGAAAATGACTGATTTTTTATGTGAAAGTAAATGAAAGTAATATAATGTATGAATGGATGTATATAGTGTGAACTAATTCGCAGGGTTGTAATATTTACATGGCTGTTAAGTAGAGGAGTCACGGACATCAGTGTGGCTCTACAGGAGCTTTATTTTTTAACTCACATGTAAGCAAATGCGCCACAGCGTCAATTCCAGTCTTTCAACAATGGCTATTTCTTCTCAATCAAAATATATATTTATGTATTACATATAGCCTATTATTTGCGCACTATTGACAAGGGATGCACTGAAAATTCAGTCATTTTAAATAGAAACCGAAACTGGGTGTTTTGATGAAATATCCATTTCGGCTGGCGACTGCGTCTTTCCGCACAAGTGATGTAGCTCGCTCAAAGCTGATGAAAAAATCAGATTCAGGGCACACACAGATCGCATTGCGTTTAGACTGAAGTCACATTTGAAAAGATCAGATTCCAATCGGATTCAGATGCCAAAAGATCTCATTTGAAGCACTTTGGAGCGTTTAGACTGGCAAACAAAATAAGATCTGTGTCACTTGCGGGCAAAAAAAATCTGATTTAGTGTGCAGTGTAAACGGGGCTTATAGTGACCATTTGCTTCACAAATAGTTGTACAATTAACAAACTTACCTTTACACCCTGAACACTGGATGAAAAAGTTGATGAGATCAAGTAGGGCAACATCTTTGTCATGTTTGTAAGACTCGATCCAGTCGTCAACAACAGACTACAAGAGAATGACATAATTTAAAAATTTAGGACGAGTGTATATATGTTTTTTAAGACAACAAAAGTAATCAAGGCAAGGTCTTACCTGCATTGCACTCCTGCCCAGCTTGACCACCTCAAACAGCATCATGTTTTCCATGCCATTCTCTTGGTGGTGGCCATTTATCCGGCCTGCGCCTTTCGCACCCTTGCCTTTGTCTCCCGCTGCCTTCTTCCCCTTCTTTCCACCCTAGAAAAAAAACAATAGTTAAAAAAAATAATAATAGAAGGCACTAACTACACTTCCTTGTTTTATACTTTGATATATTTTTTTCACGTATGTCCAATTTGAATAACTTTTGCTCAACATTGACAATAATTTATAATTTTATTATTTAAATTGTACATGCATTGTGTTACTACAGTCACTACACAATCATTAATGTAGGATAAAAAAATGTGTTGGAAAGAGGTAGTGGCTGTATAAGGTTGTTGCAAACTAAATATCACTGCAATATAATACAACTTGTGCCCTATGATTTGCTAAAACACATTCGGAGCTCGCTAGGCTCACAACCTAAGGGATTACATCATTACGGCCTTTTACAATTTCAAAAGTTGGAAGCCAGCCAGGTAAAAGCACAATTGGTTCACTTAAGTTTGTGAGTGTCTCCTTTGTTGTTTAGTTGCTATGTGTTACTATGCTATGCGTTGGAGCAGTAGAGCAAGTGTAATAAACGACAAAAGCTTCTGAGAGCCACAAGCAATCTGACAATGCATTGATAATGTTTAAGCAGCAATATGTTGAAGCCTGATTGGGCTCCTCTGATGCAACCTTATACAGACCACTGTTAAAAACAAGTAATAAATTAAAAAGTTAGTATGTTGATGTATTGGTTATTACCTTTCCTTTCGATGAAATTGAACTCCTTCCATCTAGATCTTCAGAAAAGTCTGTGTCTGAAGAAAACTGTGTGTCTGTATCACTGGTGTAGAGGGGAGGGGATCAGAAATGAATATGAACAATTTACACCTGCTAAAGCATAATAACAGACGAGGTTGCACTTACTGAGCATAGGGGAAGTCTGCTGGTATTTCTGGTGCTGCTATCATTTCTGTAACATCTTCTGGATCACTTCCAATTTATGACTGACTGGCTTGTAATCCTCAGGACTGGCCGGGTCGCATAAAACCTAAACATGTGAAATGTTTAGTAAATAAGGCGAATATTACACAGATGAAAACATTTTCTGTAGTAAACAAATCTTGCTTGATGCTCCGAGAAAAAAAGTTGCTTCACATGGTAACAGTGGGCGGTACAGATGCTCCTGTGGCACAGAGCTCTCTAACCATTGGCTCGCTGTTTCTCAGCCCCTTAGCTATACACTTATGGCTCATGGCAGATTTTACTGTCTTCCTCTCTGTCCAAATATGGAACTGCTCTGTCCGCCCATATCATCCCTTTGACCAATCAAAACACGTTACCAGCATCAACAAGATCCTGCAGGCCACAGCTATTGCATGTACCGACCGGGTAGCTACTGTATGAAAAAGTGGCTCATACATGCAAAGATGCAGGCAAACTTTTGAATTTCAATAAATTACGTGACAGTTTAATCTTTAACGGAATTATGCCAATACTCCCCTAATGTACCACTTTTGAGTACATTTTACAACATCCAATATTGACAGATACAATAAGAGCGGATTGAAATAGATGAATTCATTAATGCAGAAAACCTACCACTGCTTATATTAAGCATAATTTGCCACACAATGCAGAGGACAATGTACAATAGCTAACACAAACGTGGCAATGTGGTGACTGTAAAAAGTGCTGTAGTGACAAAATACAGACGTGGGTATTGTGCCCGTTTCACTCGTTGCTGCGTGTATATTACATGACAAGATGACGGGATTCAATGGGTGTTGACTGAAAAAGTGGCGCCAAATCGCTCAGTGGATCTCATAAAACTTGCTACTAGGGACGAGGGTCTTGGTTCTACGGCGCTGTAGAGATCCATATTGAGGAGTTAGACAGTCAACAGTGCAGCAAACTACCGCCCGCTTTCCCTACAACAATGCCGATACGACTGCGCTCTTCGTCGGCTCCTGTCAAAATTGACACCGGTGCGCGCCTGGTGCTAGCACCGCTAGCAACCGTGGGGTTTTTCGCCGTCGCTGTGGGAGACTTTAGGGGGTAGAATGTTCTTCCAAGAGCAACGTAACCGAAATGAAGGCGCACCGAATTCCCCGGTAGACTGTTTCAGGAACGGGTGAGCGTTTGCTGCCGCTATGGCAGAGATATCATAATAACAAAACAACGCAAGCTCGACGGGGCATTCGCGTGCTAATATTAGCGACACTCGACTAGCGTTAAAACCAAACGTACCAAATGTGTGTTTTTCCTGCGTTTAAGTCGCATAAGAGCCCACTGTTAATGCGATGAACGACAACAATAATACATTTCGCGAAGTACAACTACCATTAGTTAGCCATGCTAACAGTACGTGCTAGCGTTACCTAAAAAAAACATCACGTCCTTGCGTCCTCCATCTTGCCTCGGGAGTTCCAGCACCGTATTGCATAAGCAACAAACACTGTTTACAATCATTATGAAGTGCAAGCAAGTCATTCGAAACAACACAACATTGCCGTGTTCCGACCTTTACATTTCGCGTGATTGTGGTAAGAATGTGGAAACGCCAGCTTGCAAAACTAGCAGAGCGACGCTAGCCTCTCACCGCGAGCTAACGAGGCGGCTCGACTCAGGCAGACATCCGCGCTCTAGGCTCAACGAGCGCTAGCCTGGCTAGCACACGGCTAGCAAAATACAAATCAACTAAGTTCAAGATAGCTTTCCGCCATTTTACAGCTAACTTACCTTTCTGAGAAATAATAGTCCCGGCAGATTCCTAACTTTAACTAAATCGACCAGCCTCCGCCTAAAACTCGTTATAATTGTGTAAAAACAGTTTAAAAGTCGCGGTCAGAGGCGGTTTCGGACGTTCTCTCACCCGCTTGCTCCGTAGTTCAATTTGTTGTTTCGACGACCTGGAAGGAGGAAATCCTGGTACAGAGCTGCCACCTAGCGGCCACCAGGCACCGGCAAGGATGGGACACCTAGTGGCCACTGACCGGCATTGCACCAAAGGGTTGCTGCCACCTCTGAACAGTGCAAAAAATGCTAGAAAAGGCAAAACACAATTATATATACATATTTTGTGAGACTCTCCAATTTGGTTTGACATTTAGTATTTTATTTTTTTTAGATATAATCAACATATGCCTCATTTATTTATTTGTACATATATATATATATATATATATATATATATATATATATATATATATATATATATATATATATATATATATATATATATATATATATATATATATATATATAAATGGGTTATACTTGTATAGCGCTTTTCTACCTTCAAGGTACTCAAAGCGCTTTGACAGTATTTCCACATTCACCCATTCACACACTGATGGCAGGAGCTGCCATGTAAGGCGCTAACCAGCAGCCATCAGGAGCAAGGGTGAAGTGTCTTGCCCAAGGACACAACGGACGTGACTAGGGTGGTAGAAGGTGGGGATTGAACCAGGAACCCTCCGATTGCTGGCACAGCCACTCTACCAACTTCGCCACGCCATCCCGATATATATAATAGTGATGGGTTGATGAGGCGTCATGAAGCGTTTCGACACATTGCAAAACTGTATTGATACTGTGTCGATACTGTGTCACTAAATACTGACATCTGCTGGACATTAAAAATCCCTACAGGCAACCTATGGACCGACTCAACTGACACTGATTTTTATGTCCTTTCTGATCATGGAAATGTATAAGAAACAAAAAAACAATGAAAGGTGTCAACTGTATATGGCTTGTATATATGCATTTTCATGAAAGGAATAAAAATAAATGATGATGATGATGATGATTGATGATGACCTAGTATATACAATAATATAAACCAAGTCATTGTATTTAATTTAGGATTATTTCATATCTTCATTTAAATAAAAATATATTGTAATCTTTTTTAGATACAATCAATAAATAATGTGAACATGTATCATAACATGGAAATCTAAGAGAACGTGTTGTTAATGAGGATGCTTGTGGACTGGGAATTTTTATTTTTTATTAATTTTTTTACACATTTTTATTTTTTAAAAAACTGTTTTTCCAATGTGTTAAATTTTTGAGGATTTCTTTGATTGATTGATTGAAACTTTTATTAGTAGATTGCACAGTACAGTACATATTCCGTACAATTGACCACTAAATGGTAACACACGAATAAGTTTTTCAACTTGTTTAAGTCGGGGTCCACTTCATTTGATTCATGATACAGATATATACTATCATCATAATACAGTCATCACACAAGTTAATCATCAGAGTATATACATTGAATTATTTACATTATTTACAATCCGGGATGTGCGATATGGAGGGGGCGGGAGGGTTAGGTTTGGTTGGTATCAACACTTCAGTCGTCTCTTCTTAGTTATTATTTCTCCGGCTGTAGAAACGACCCGCTCACAGGGCACAGAGGAGGCGGGAGTGCGACACAGTTCGCGTATCGGTCACGTGACCCAAACAGCTCATGGTCGGTCACGTGACTTTCTAAACGGTACGCGCACCGACACAGGGTTTTGCTCTATGAGCTCGACGCATGCGCCGATGCATCGGTGTTGCCGGACCCATCACTAATTAGGGCTGCAAATAACGATTAATTTGATCATCGATTAATCTGTCGATTATTACTTCGATTAATCGATTAATAATCGGATGAAAGAGACAAACTACATTTCTGTCCTTTCCAG